>NC_052507.1:37099867-37399867 GCF_014356525.2 Nilaparvata lugens
TGAAGACTGAGCAAGTTTGAGGGTTGCTCAGTCTTTATCTGGTAAGGCTTTGTTATATTAGGTTGGAAAATGCTTGGTTAGAGGGGAGCTCAATGGTTGGGCTGGACTGCATTTGTTAGTTTGAGTTAGGCTTTGTTAGGTTGGGGATAATAAAAAACTCAGGTTACAAAGGTTTGGATTGAAAAAGGCTAGGTTAGGAGAGTTTTGGTTAGGGGAGGTTAGGTTGGAAAGATTTTGCATAGAAAGGATTTGGTTAAGAAGTCTTAGCTTAGAAACACTTAGGTTGAGAAAATCTTAGGTTGGGAAAAGCTTAGGTTGGGAAAAGCTTAGGTTAGGAGAAACTTAGGTTAGGAAACTGTTGGGTTGGGAAAAAATTAGGTTAGAAAAAGCTTTGGTTAGGGAAAGCTTTGGTTTGTGAAAGCTTAGGTTAGGAAAAGCTTTGGTTGGGGAAAGCTTCGATTGGGAAATGATTAGGTTAAAAAAATCACAAGTTAGGGAAAGCTTAGGTTGGGGAAAAATTGGTTAGGAAAAGCTAAGGTTGGGAAAATCTAAGGTTTGGGAAAGCCTATGTTAGGAAAAGATAAGGTTGGGAAAAGCTCAGGTTAGGAGAAGCTAAAGTTAGGAAAAGCTTTGGTTAGGAAAAGCTTAGGTTGAGAAAAGCTTGGGTGAGGAATAAGCTTAGGTTGGGAAAAGCTTTGGTTAGGAAAGCTTAGGTTAGGAGAAGCTAAGGTTGGGAGAATCTAAGGTTGAGTAAAGCTTAGGTTAGGAAAAGCTTTGGTTAGTGAAAGCTTAGGTGAGGAAAAGCTTTGAGTTAGGAGAAACTTAGGTTAGGTGAAGCTAAGGTTAGGTGAAACTTAGGTTAGGAAAAGCTTGGGTTAGGGAAAGCTTTGGTTAGTGAAAGCTTAGATTAGGAAAAGCTTTAGGCTAGGGAAAGCTTTGAGTTAGAAGAAACTTAGGTTAGGAGAAGCAAAGGTTAGGAGAAGCTTAGGTTGGGATAAGCTTAGGTCAGGAAAAAGTCAAGTGTTAGGGAAAGCTTAGGTTAGAAGAAGCTAAGGTTAGGTAAAGCTTAGGTTAGGAAAAGCTTTGGTTAGGGAAAGCTTTGGTTAGTGAAAGCTTAGGTTGGGAAAAGCTTTAGGTTAGGGAAAACTCAAGTTAGGTGAAGCTAATTTTAGGAAAAGCTTTGGTTAGGAAAATCTCAGATTAGAAAAAGCTTAGTTTAGGAGAGATTTGGTCTTGGCCCAGGCTCAGTAAGCTTTGGTCATACTTGCTCAGTAATTATTTGACTAACTCTGCCACTGCCGGTCCCAAGCCTGGGGTCCCACTTTTAGGGGGAAAGGAGGAGGGTTTGCGAAGGGCCAACAACCCTTCCAGTAAAACTGTCAACGTTATGGAAACTCAGAATGAGCCTCGGATTGGACAGGATTTAAGGATTAAAAAACGGAAACAAACTGGCTTTGGAAAACGGAAAAATGATTTAAGACTATTTACATGGAATGTGCGTACCCTATTCAGAAACAGAGCACTGCAGCAGCTTACAGACACATTAACAGCCTACAAAGCAGACATAGCTGCAATCCAAGAAGTAAGATGGACAGGAGACGGTGTTATACACACCACATATACAGAAACCCAGACTTCTACTACAGCTGCCACAGGACTAAACACTGTTTTGGTGTGGGCTTCCTAGTTATGAAGCATATCAGGCAGTTAGTGATTGATTTTAAGGCAATAAATGAACGAATCGGAGTGTTATGAGTCAGAGGAAGGTTTTTCAATCTATCAATAATCAACTGCCATGCACCTACTGAAGGAAAGCCTGATGAAGAGGAGGATACATTTTATGGAGATCTTGAGAGAGCATATAACGCATGCCCAAAACATGACATTAAAGTTCTAATGGGAGATATGAATGCTAAAATAGGATGGGAAGAAATCTACAAACAGCAAGCGGGTTCTCACAGCCTACATAATGAATCCAATCTGAACGGAATAAGACTTATCAACTTCGCTGCATCTAAAGGAATGGTGATAAGCAGCACATCCTTTCCCAGGAAAAATATCCATGAGGAAACATGGGTCTCCCCGGATATGGCTACATATAATCAAATTGATTATGTGATGATAGATGGCCGGCATCGTTCTAATGTTATGGATGTAAGGACCTTCAGAGGAGCAAATATAGATTCGGACCACTACCTTGTTGGAGCCACGCTCCGAGCACGGATCTCCAAAGTTAAAAATATAGAGGAAGCCAGACGCAAGAAGTTCAATGTTGGTGCCTTGAAAGAGGACTCTTCTCAGAAATTCAAAGACTGTGTCTGGAATAATCTGCGAGTTGAAGAGGGTGAAGATCTATCTGGGATGTGGAGAAGCCTAAGGGATGAACTGGAAAGGATTGCAGAAGATGTTATGGGAGTGGAAAGGCAAGAACAGACCAAAACATGGTTTGACTACAAATGCCAAAAGGCAACAAACAAAAAGAACACAGCCTATAAGAAGATGCAGCAGAGCCGAGGGACAAGGAGTACAGCCGAACAGTATAGAGCTATGAGAAGAGCTGAAAAGAGGATACATAAGAAAAAGAAGAAAGAATGGAAGAAGAAAGAGCTGGAGATCCTAGAAGCTGCAAGAGATAGGAATGAGACAAGAAAGTTTTACAACAAAGTTAATATAGGAAGAAAGGGTTTCATGCCAAGAACAACTTTGTGCAGAGCAAAGGATGGTGAACTGCTGAGTGAGCCGGGGAAAGTTTTGCGAAGATGGAAGGAGCACTTTGAAGAACTGTACCATCCTGAAATTCCACTGGAAAGGCTGGTGCGGGAGGTCCAATTGGCAGTGGAGAAGTTGAATAGAAACAAGGCACCAGGAGAAGATGGAATCCCAGCAGAACTTCTGAAAGATGCTGGAGATCACCTTGCTGAACAACTGCAAAAAGTGATCCATAAGGTGTGGGTGACAGAGCGGATGCCTGAGGACTGGACAGTAGGACTTATCTGCCCGATACATAAAAAAGGGGATCAAATGGAATGTAAGAATTATAGGGGCATAACCCTTCTCAACACTGGGTACAAAGTATTTTCAAACATTCTGTTTGCTAGGCTCAAACCATTAGTGGAAAGGTGTGTAGGGAAGTATCAGACAGGATTCCGCTCCGGATGCTCTACAATAGATCAAATATTCTTGTTGTGACAGATACTAGAGAAGGCTCATGAATACAAAATAGGAACCTCCCACCTCTTCTTGGATTTCACTGCGGCCTATGACAGTATCCTGAGAGTAAGGCTATTCGAAGCCATGGAGGAATTTCAATTCCCAAGGAAGCTCATCAACCTTACAAAAGCATCCTTGTCTAAAGTTGTATGCCAGGTGAAGATACAAAGCCATATGTCAGAGCCTTTTGAGATGGAGGCAGGGCTGAGACAAGGAGATGCTCTTTCATGTTTGTTATTTAATATAGCTTTAGAAAAAGTCATTCGTGAGTCAAAAGTCAACACTGAAGGGAATATTTTTTATAAATCAACCCAAATTCTCGCATACGCAGACAACATTGATATCATTGGAAGATCGGTGAATGATATGAAGGAAGCCTTTAAAAATATTAAAAATGCAGCATTGCAAATGGGCCTTCACATAAATGAAAACAAAACAAAGATCATGATCACATCAACGAACCACAACATCGGGTAGAGGCTTCAGATGGATGATAACTGTTTTGAGGTTAAAGATGATTTTGTATACCTGGGCTCCCTCGTCGATGGTAAAAACGAAACAACAAAGGAGGTGGAAAGGAGAATTCTCCTCTCCAACAGATGCTTCTATGGTCTCTCCAAGTATATAAAAAACAAAGTGCTGAGCAGAGCCACAAAGTTTAAAATTTATTGCTCGCTAATCCTGCCAGTACTCATGTATGGCAGTGAAACATGGACACTGTCCAAAAAAGACGAGAGCCAACTCAAAGTTTTTGAGAGAAGGGTACTGCGAAGCATCTGTGGTGGAATAAAAGTGGATGAGACCTGGCGGAGGAGGAAGAATGAGGAGCTCTACCAAGTATATCGTGAACCTGATGTGGTCAAAATTATCAAAATTGGTAGACTGTGATAGGCTGGCCACCTTATTCGGGCAGATGAGACATACCCACCAAGGAGGCTCATGCTGTACAGGATGGAAGGGAGGCGAAGACCAGGAAGGCCGAGACTGCGCTGGATGGACGGTGTTGACAAGGACGCACAAGTGATTGGAGCCAGAGGTTGGAAAGTGAGGGCGGAAGACAGAGATGAATGGAGGCGAATACTGGAGGAGGCCAAGACCTGTAGCGGGTTGTAGCACCACTGATGATGATGATGATGAATTATTATTTGACTTGATTCAAGAGTTCTGTTGGGTATTTTTGAAAGAATAATAACTCTCAGTAGAATTATTTCAATGATCTTTATTGAACACTTCATATTGTTAAATCGAATACAGAATAAATAAAGAAATACAGAATGAATAAAGAAATACAGAATAAATCGATACAATACAGAATAGAAAATACTAGAACAGGTGAACAGTGCCTTATGAATGTGTCTGTCTTTGTGTTTCAAATTCAATATCATATCATATCATATCATATCATAATTTCTTTATTCATAAATTTGTACAGTGTATACAATGCCTGTCTGATCTTTTTGAATGTTGTAGTGTAGAAATGTACAATAGATAATAATCTAGATTATAATGCAAATGTTTGTAATAATCATATCATATTCATGTATAATAAATGTTGTTGGTAATAAATTGAATCAGTGTTTTCTTCATTTCTGTGCAATATTTTATGTTGGCTACTCTGTATAGGCGGTAGTTCAAATATATATAACAAGTTCATTCAATTAAAATTTATCATTGTTATAAGAAAATGTGATCAAAAGTAAAGGTTTGTACATTGTTCACCACTTCTTCAACTCCTAGTTCTTAACATTATAGTTCTTTCCATACTCCAAGAGTCTCTACTTTTGAAAAAACTCTTCACCTCAACTCTTGAATCCTATCTCAATGTTCAATTGTTCTATTCAATCATCTTAATTTCTATAAATGTAAATGACCTGAACCTGTCATAAATTGACCAGAACCTAATTGTTTTTTTAATGTTTAAATTAGTATTTTAGGATAAAATTTATATTACCGACACCTATTTTTTCTTCCTCTTCAATTAAAAAAAAATTGATTGATATCTTCAAAAATAGTTGAGATACAATTGATTGTGCAATACAATATTGTGAGATACAATTGTTAGTCACATAAACCAAAAATTACCAATTTCTGTTTTGTTTCAGGGTCAGCTTTAGAAACTTAATGTTAATTTAATGAAAAACTCCCAAGAATAATATCTAATTTCTATTTAATTCATCGATTAATCAATTATATTGTATTCCAATGTCCATGCTTGCCTGCAGTTACCTCTTCAATCACTTTCGAAGAAGTTGAATTGATGGGAACATTCATTCGAGCAATCGCTTATTTTGAAATCTTTAATTCGGCCATATATGAGTCAGCTGTGCTATTGGCTCCACTAATCACAGTTCATTCATCATTGTTTACATAACCTCATTCTTCATTGTTGAGTCTCACTTCAGAAATTCAAACTGTTTTTTTAATGTTTTAATTAGTCTTTCAAAATAAAATTCATAGAAGCAACACCTATTTTTCCTTCTTCTTTCATCAGAAAAAAAAATTGAGTTGATACCTTCAAAAATAGTTGAGATAATAATATATTTAGAATGGGTCCGTATCACAGAGACAAGTAGTGTTTTTGAACGATATTAGTGTCACAGAGACAAGTTTCATACGAACAAGTATTTTTATAAATGGCAGTCTCACAGGAACAAGTTCCCATAGAGACAAGGTGAGTCTCACAGAGACAAGGTCAGTCTCGCTGGAACAAGTAGTGTCAGTTGAACAAGAAGAGGGGTAGAGTCCCATTCGAACAAGTGGAGTGTCACAGAGACAAGGTCAGTCTCACAGGAACAAGGTTGGTGTGGTGTGTTGCCTATACATGAAGATGAAGGCATTCCATTTGTTCTAATAAATTGGATGTCATCTGTTTTCTAATATATATACATATATATTATGGTGACATGAATAGAATAGAATGACTGGCTTTATTTCTCTTAGAGAGCGAAGTTAGGGCGCAGTCGACCCTCTCTTACACTCAACTCTCTATCAAGTATTATAACAATACAAAAAAATAATACAAATAATATGATTAAAAACAAACAATAGTTGAGTTGACTACTTATTTAAAATAATAATAAATTTTAAATTATTGAAAAGAAAGAGGAAAAAATGACATTGAAAATAATACATAACAATGCTGAATAATAGTATTTTCTGATACTTCATCACTTTAGTAAAAAATGAGACACTAAAGAATACAATACAGTAGGCCTACATAGCAACTGAAGTGTTTGCTATACATTTTATTTCGTACTTATTATCACTATGTAAATCTCGTAGTGGATAAGTGAATTACATTATGATTTATTTAAATAGTAAAATAGAATCTTCCTTCAATCAACAATCAACATGACAAAAAATGCTCCTTCAATCCACGTGACATACATATATAAATATATAATTTACATATGTAAATTTAATAATTATTTCACACACATTATTTAATAATGTGGTGACATCATTTGATGCCAGCTTTAAACGTTTCTCCTGTGGAGAAAAAATGATGAATTTAGTAGACTGTTTGGTGGATCCTAGACATTCAGATTCAAATCTACATAACAATTGATTCCCCTTTTCATCCAGGATATTTGTGGTTTCTTAAAATTTCGATTTATTGACCGAGCGAAGTGAGTTCTAAGATTCAAGTCGACGGCTTTGCATTTCTCTTTATGTTTATATGTTCCGCAATAACGGCGAAACACAGCAATAGATTACCATGAAATTTGACTGGTATATTTCTTTTTAAATTGTGCCTCGACGTATATACAAGGTTTTTTTGGAGATTTTGCATTTTAAGGTTAATACAATAGGTAAAGTCTCCTTCAAACGCCAATATTACAGTAAAAATCAGAATAGAGTCATTCATCATAAATCAGCTGTCGAGTGGATTTTTAATTGCATGCAATAAGGGTTAACCTTCTAGTCCTGACCCTATTTTTTCCCGACGTTAGTCGTGACCCTGGGTCCCAGGGACCCGCTTCTTTCATATTGAATATCACAATATATTTCAAGATATAATGTTATTCCATGATTCTAATATGTCCAAGGGTTATTGATGAACACAACGAGCACTAATGTAAAGCAGAAATCTATCTTTATTATAATTTTAAAAATAAATTCATAAAACCTTGCATTTTTAGTGTGGTGGAAAAAAACGTTCAGTTATTATTTTATATAAAGTGAACAAAAAATGATAGTGATGAATACAATTATGGATCTCACATGCAACACTACAAGAAAGTTGGGAGAAAAATTGGAATGTCATAGTCCACTCTTAGGGTAGTTTTTACCCTACCCTCAAGTTCATGTTGCACAATATTTGCAAAACTTATGACATTAAAGTGATGAACATTGGCGTAGATAGCTGTTCGACATTGGAGGGGACGTACTAGGGTGCCTGGGGGGCCTGCCCCCCAGTCGAGGGGGGTCTCGGGGGTGCCCCCCAGCGAAGATTTTTTTGAAAAATAGCTTATTAAAATGATCATTTTCCACTTCAAATCCGTTTTAAATCCTCTTATTTGGCAGTGGTAAATTAGTGGGTAAATAAAAAAATCCGAGTTAATGGTTTTAAGTTCTACTAAATACAAATAATTATTCACAAAAAAACAACATTAGTTGTATTGTTTGTTTTGATTACCAACCAAAGCAGGATAGCAAAATAACCATAAAAAAGTTCTCTACTCACAAAACATACAAAGATGTATGTTTATATTACTTAATAGCTAAAACTGTGTTACAAAGATCAACATGAATTTTCATGAGTAATTACATTTTTCAAAACGAAGTCTTGAATCTTTCTGATTGTAACTCTTGTAACTGTCCTCGTTTGAAGAGGGTTTCAGATACAAAATACTTAGGTAACAATCGTAACATAATAGATGAACTCCTTAAATGAAAAGATCATACTAAATTCTTTGCGAAAAATTGAACTTATAGAAATGTGTTATCATGATTAAAAACTTGGAGAAAAATTTCCGGGGGACATAGCCTATACCATAGAATATTGGGGGGGGGGGGGGCGCGTCCCCCGTGTCCCCCCAGGATCTACGCACATGGTGATGAATACTACTATAAATCCTGAAACCTACATGAGACTCTACTAGAAACATGAAACTCTACTAGAAACATGAAACTCCACTAGAAACATGAAAAATATATAAGGTCATATAAAGTTTACTTTTAGGGGAGGTTTAGTACCACTTGAAGTTCATAGGTTTCACTATCATCCTACTCAGGGCCAGTATATCTTGAACTATGAATTTATTCTCATCATCACTAATGTCATTGAAATAGAGATCTAGAGGTCTCTGTTCAAAATGTACATGTTGACTGCTTGAATCCAATCACTATTGCATGAAACTGTTCATTTGAAAAAAATAAAAAAAAGTTACGTTAGTCGTGACCCTTGGGTCCCAGGGACCCAAAAGCATCATTTCACGAAAACAACAAGTCACAGAGCACTAACACTCTACATCAAGTTTAAGTGTCTACTAACATGAATTACATGGGTCACAATATACAGTAAAGTGAACGGAAGCAAAATTATAACTAGAAAAAGGATTGCATGGTCCCTTGGACCCAGGGTCACGACTAGAAGGTTAATATCTCAATGTAACTTAGTAAAAAATCAAAAAATCAGCTGTCGTGTTGACTATTCATTGCATGCAATTAATAACGGAAAGTAAACATAGTATTTTCTCTCGACCTTTCTCTGCTTTCAACTCGGGCTGACCTGTTGCCAGTGTGTTAAAGGAGATTAGCTTTTGATGTTAGCATATTTTTGATACACTAACCCCAACAGCCATTAGCCTTTTCCACACCGACATCTTGCCGACACGACATACAGACAGGATTTACTCTCATGGACAGTATGAGACAAGGCTGTGTTTTATAACTGAGCGAGGTCTACTGTTGACAGAACTACTAGTCCAGGATTGAAATGTTGTTTCACCAGAATCATCAAATTTTTAATAAGTCAATACAATGATACATGTACAAATGTGAAGCTGACTAGCAACGAGGTAGAATCAATTTAATCTTAAATAATTAGAACAATATATTTCAAGTTGTTAGGCTTCATTTATTCATTCAACACCTATTTTATCATTATGGATTATCAGAACCTATTAGAATTATGTAGATAGCCTTTAATGAATAAATTGAGTTCCATGTAAATGTATCTCTACCAAACTCCAAAATAACTATTTCAATGTGACTTTTAATTGTTCAGGTTAAGGACAAATTCTGATACTGCAGTAAAATTAACTTATACAATGTATTAAAAATGTGCAAAATTAACTATTGATATCAATGTAAGAAAGAACAGATTATATACTTCTAGATAAATGAAACAATATTGGAAAGATGTTATCCAACGGGATTTGAATACAACCCTGACTGTTACTGTATGAGAGTACCACCAGTAATTTATAAGTTTTCAATTCGTCAAAAGAGTGGTCAGATACAATAGTGTAATCAACGGTTATAATCTTCTCCTATCTATATCTTTTCTTATTATTATTTTTCACCTTTTTCTTTTTCTTTTTCTTCTTCTTCTTCTTCTTCTTCTTCTTCTTCTTCTTCTGTCTCCTTCTTCCATTATCTTCTTCGACTTCTCGCTTGTTCTTCTTCTCCACCTGTCGTCGTCTTCTTCTTCTTCTTCCGCTAGCTTTGTCCGGCAACTGATTTCTTTTTGTATCATGGGGTCCCTTTTGTATAAGGTTGTATAAGGTACCAAGAACAAGAACGGCAAGGCCGTTGTATTCTAATACCCGAGACGTCAGTCTGCAGATTGTTGTTATGGAATGCAGAAAACTTCTTTTACTACCCTTAGACAATAGATGCTGTTTCAAAAGATTGAGAAGATGGGGAGACATGCCGCTTCCAAAATCGATGGATATGGTTTTAGTACTATATATATATATATATATATATATAGCCTATATATTATATATACCTATGAGTGTCGCATAAGGGACACACTATGATTCCTCACCCACCATACAGCATAATAATTATAATATATCGAAATCTCTCACTCCCACTCAACCACATCACCCTCTCAAACATACCCTTTCCTTCGGGCTCTCTCTCTCTCTCTCTATCTTCAGATTCTCCAAACAGCACCTATATGCCGATGACCTGCAATTGTACATCCACTTTGACTTGAACGACTTTACTGCTACAGTTGACAATATGAATAGTGAACTTGAGACTCTTACGGACTGGACTTTGAAACATGGACTTAGAATTAATGAAACGAAATCCAAGGCAATAATTATTGGCTACACTAAACTCATGACTCGCCGAGGTTTCAACTTTGATAATGGACCATACATCAAAATAAACGACATAAATTTGAATTACAGTGACTTTGTTACAAATCTGGGACTGACAATAGACAAAACACTCGACTGGACGAAACAAATCAACACCACCTGTAATAAGGTATTTGCATCCACTCGCTTAAGAAAATTAGTGACTTCATTCCGCTTCATGTGAAAGTGATGCTGGTTAAGTCATTAATTTTCCCAAACTTCTCTTACGGTGACATTGTGATCAATGACATGACTGGCCTTGTCTGAGCGACTGCAGAGGGCTCAGAACTATTGCATCCGGTTCATCTTCAATCTAAGAAGAGATGATCATATCACCCCATTTTTCCAGCAACTACATGTGCCAAAACTCAAGAAAATGAGGGAGTATCACATTCTGATGCTGCTTCATGACCTTTTGCATGTAAAAACCCCAGGTTATTTGGCACATAAATTTGTTTTTATTGGAGATAGTAGTGTGAGAGGTACCAGGCAGGGCTCCCAACTATTGGTTATTCCAAATCATACAACATCTATGTATAATAAATCATTCCATGTATCAGCTTGTCGGATCTGGAATCTGTTGCCTCCAACTGTGAAGAGTATTGGCGATCGAGCTCTGTTTGGCGCGGCAGTATTGAATTGGCTGGGATCTGGTGGCGCAGATTAGGCTTGGGTCGGGTTCAGCTTTATTTTTATTGTCTATTTACATTGTATCAATCTACATGAATTTAACTCATTTCCACCTTTTATGCAACTACAGATACAAAAATATTTCATTTTAATATATTGTTTTGATAATTATTATACTTTGTAAAATCTTTATTTTTAGGGTTGTTTTGTGTGCATGTGTGAGTGAATGGCAACTTGATTATATCCTCATTTCTGATAGGTTTTCCTATAGATTTATCTAGTGGAATTTGAAATATTGTTTCCAATTGTATAAATAAATAAAGTTTAAAATTCTCTTTTATTATATGTTATTGTATTTTGATTAATAGTTTTATTTACTTATATTTTAATCTTATGTAATCTTATTACATAATATGTAATCTATTTTTTTCTGTTCTTATGTAAATTTTTCTTCTTTTGTAAAGGGTTGTGTGGCAGAGAGGACCAGGAGTCCTAATTCCGCCCTAATAAAGGCATATAATCAATCAATCAATCAATCTCTCTCTCTCACACATGATAATGAACTGAAACGCAGATTTCGGTCTTTGACGCTAATATCATGCACTAGTTAGATCAATGTTTCAATAGCCATCTGGAAATTACTGAGATATTGCAATTATTCAAATGCTAATGAATTTATCCTATAATATTAAGCGAGCAATTTCTGTATATATGTATATATATATATATATATATATTATATATATATATATATATATATATATGGTTCTGTTTATATGGTTATGTGGTTATCTGGTTATGTGGCTATAATATGGTTATATGGGTATAAATATTTATGTTCAACGGATCTCGAAAACGGCTCTAACGATATTCACGAAATTTGGAACAAAGTAGGTTTATGATATGAAGATTCGATTGCACTAGGTCTCAACCCTTGGATAACTAGCTGAAGGACATTGAAAGGATAAATATGCTCTTGGAAAAATGCTGCAAATTTTGTCGTCTGTCGATACCGTAATGGAAGAGAGTGAACGAGTGCATGTGTGTGGGATCATCCCACACACACACACACACACACAGACACACACAGACCAATACCCAAAAACCACTTTTTTGGACTCAGGGGACCTTGAAACGTATAGAAATTTAGAAATTGGGGTAGCTTTATTTTTTTCGGAAAGCAATACTTTCCTTACCTATGGTAATAAGGCAAGGAAAGTAATAAAATATAAATCCCATTTTCCCGGTGGTCTAAACTCGTTATTTGATAATAAGCCTGCCGTTTAAGAGCTATCACTAATAAATACGTCACTTAGTATAAATACAGAAGAACAAAAATCATAAACCTTATTCCAGGCCACTTTCTCATTAATTATTCTAAATTCTCGTATATGTGTGTGAGAGACGAAATTTGAATTTGAAATCACATTTTTTGAAAAACGTACATTTTAATTACGTGCGTATTCTACGAAAATTGAAACCCCTTTCTTAGTTGGCGTCTAGAAATAAGAAATATATTGACCGATAAATAAAAACAATTTGGATGTAGATTGGGCGATTAGGCCTTGTCTAAAGAATTCAGCTTATAGTCTGTTATACAACAAATGAGCAATTCAATTCATAACATCTTATGAATAGTGTAATCATTCATCAAATCAGTCTTATCAAGTCATAATTATCATCACCCAGTACAATTGAATAAATTAAATCATACATTGAAAAAAAAACAAACTATTCATAAACTCACATCACTGAATATCACATTTTCAACAATTTGAAAATCAATTTACGGAATAATAAGCATTTTCATTCAGAATTAGATTTACTGCGTTTTTCAATTTATTTAGAAGCAAGTTTCTTCTAATATAAGATAGTGGCAGATTATGAAACATGGAGTACACTAAATAGGAATAAATTTCAAGCTCTTACTCAATCTGACATTAGGAGTTACAATACTCTGGTAGTCCAGATAACAGTAGACCTCACTGAACATCCTTTGCAATGTGGTAACGAAAATATTCAGCCATCTACTAGAAATGCTATCTACTAGGAATAAAGTCATTGTTATAATATCAGGGCTTTTTTAAAATGTTTGCCAATAGCCCCACTAAGAAATCTGATCAGGCTGGTTGGAGACTTCCAATCAACCATACGATCACATTCCATTACATTACCAGGGCTACCAGACATCGTTTTGCAGTAGTCGTAAATATACTATATTATCATAATGGAAAAAGTAGAACTTTGATATGAAAGTAATGAACTTACTTCGTTACAAATAAAATCTATTGGTGTGCTAATCTAAATGTTGCACTACTTCAATCATGTAAAAATGAATATATATAATACTTATACTGAAATGATGGAATCCCAAGTCCCATTGCGCTTATGCTAATTTTAAATGTTACTTTATTAACTCAGTAAGTTCAGAAAGTCATTGCTCAGTTGAATCAGAGCTACGATTAAAAAGATGATTTGGGAATTATCAAGTGGCACTTTTGGTTTTTCACTGGGATTTTCATTTTGTAACATGTAGAAACGCTTGTAGAACAACAATCTGTTAAAATTTTTATGGGAAAGATTTCATGACGAAAATGAAGTTCTTCATTGACATTATTATCCGTAACTCGGAACGCCATGATGAATCTTGGTATCTGAAGCTGCGTTTACACCAAAGCTATTAACAAAATGTTAATAACTTAATCCTCACAGATTCTTATAGATTGAACGGCACTTGAAAAAACATATGTTCATCATGTGTATGATAAGTTATGTTCAATCTAATAGAATCTATAAGGAATCCATAGAATCTATTGGTGTTAACGCAGCTTTACTCTGTGACTGCCTGAAGTTAATATTATATCAATTTGAATTTACAATTCGAGACCGCAGCTCGGAAAGAGAAGACGATGATTAGCTCATAATATCGGGGACCGAGCTTCGCTCAGGAGTACAAAAGCATAAACAATTTATCACGAAAGAAGGAATTATAATGAAAAACCGTTTTGGCCATGTGGTTTTAAAGAAGCGGTGATGAATAGGTCAGTGGTAGGCTATTTGGCTTTTATATACCGTATATTCCATTTCATATTCATATTGTTTATCCTTTCGGGTTGAAGGTCTAGTATATACTTATTAGATATATTGGAATAGTTATTTTGGAGTTTGGTAGAAATATATTACATTTGCATAGAACTCAATTTATTTATTTAAGTTATCGTCATAATTCTATCTATCTTCTATCTGATTCTAATAGGTTACCAACCCATCCCTATCTTATATGATAAACCTTTAATCATAATCATATACCTGCATGATTACGTTGACTGCCAAGCAATTTTTCATGACACTTCCATTCATGCCACAGCATTTTTTTCTCAATTTCTTAATTTATTCCTTTGAATTTAGCTTCTTTCACATTCAAATTTTGCTGAAATGATAAAATTCACCAATTTCACCAAAAAAAAAGTGTGGGACACTTTTGGTGCACATGGCCTGATAGACTGATTGGTACACTCCAAAGCCATGTGTACCAAAATTGTGCCACACATTGTATAGTAGAATAATATTGGAATTTGATTTGTTACTTCCTCAGAATTGAATGTATTTTATTTAAATCAGTGATTGATTAAGATAAATAGGCAAATGAATAATAAATATAATTGTTACGTAATTAAATATAAAGTCAAGTCATAATTCATTTTGGAAATCCATCACAAAATTGATTCTGCTAGGTAGTGTGAATGAAGTGAGAAATTAGACTCAAAATAGCTTCAAATATTATAATTATGGTATTTTTATGCAACAAAAAATATATAAAAAAGTGATAAATGTAAAAAAATGTATGAAAATAATTAAAGAAAGAAAAAATCAAGTGAATAAAATATATGGAAACGTCTATGCATATTCAAATGTTTGATTTGTGCAGTTTAAAAAAACAGTCTTTGCACATCGTTTGATTGCAAATGTTGCATTTTGATGCAACTCTTTTTGTCTTGTTCACAGCAACCGCTCTCCCGAAAGTAGTCGTCATATTGTTGTAGCTGCTTTTGCAGCGTCCTCTTGTGGTTGCTATGAGTTTGTGGGTTGCAGTAGATTTTTGAGGTGCTATTGGTTCAAGATTTTCTTCTGCTATTCCTCCTCTGTGTTGCAGCCACTGATCAAGCCAGCTGTTGACGATTGCCTCCTTGAAATCCGTTGAATTTATTTTTTTTTGTCACTGTCTTGTAAATTGACCATGCATTTACACAAGATGTGTTTATGAGCAGGTCGAATGCAATTTTCACATACCATTTTACACTCTTCCTGAGGCAACCAGAGTGATATGCACTCATTTGGTCCGATAAGTCAATAAAAGACTTTCCTTGATTATAGTCTACTACAATCTGTGGCTTGGTAGTCTCCTTCCCATTCTTCACTGTTGTCACCAAGTCATCAACATGCTTTGTGCTGAGCATGAGTACTTCTCTTCTATCCTTCCACTTCAAAACAACCACATTCTTATCATTTTTTTGGGCCACAACTTCACCTTTCCTCAATTTTTTATCAATCACATTTTTGGGATTGAACTTACGATTTTTTCTCAATGTTCCCACAACATGAGTTTCATTTTGGAGTAGGTAGGGTTTCAGCTAGTTTAACACTGGTATACCAGTTATCAATATAAATTGTCCTTCCAAAGTTCAAATAAGGGGCACTCAACTCTAATACCACTTTTGAAGAGACTTCTAATCCTGGGGTTGCCTCTTTTCCAGCATATATTTTGTATGCTATTGTGTAGCAATCTTTCACACATAGCTTGAAGATTTTAATTCCATAAGCATGTGCTTTGGATTTGTTGTATTGGCGAAATATGATTCGCCCTCTGAAAGGTACCATACTTTCATCTATGCACATGGTTCTTTCTGGGGTCATAACAAGAGTGAAATTTTCAGACACTAAATCAATCAGACCCTGGATTTTATGCAAACGATAACCTACTGGAGCTTCATCATTGTTAGCACAGTGGAAGTTTGACATCAACAATTCAAACCTATTGCGAGACAAGTATTTGGGTAGCACAGATATAAATTTGCCTTTAGTCCTCCAATAATGTCCTATGGTTGGCATTTTATTTAGTCCCATAAACATCACAAACCCTAAAAAACACTTCATCTCATGCCTGTTTGTGTCTGTCCATTTCCTTATCCTAGCATACTTTTTAAGGCCCGGTTTAGCTTTACGAGCATTGGCATACCTATTAGTTTCACACACCAACAAATCAATAACAGTATCATCTATAAATAGTTCAAGGAAATCTTTTGGTTCACAGTTCATCATTGTTTCAATCATATCACTATTTACACCTACATCTTCATTGTTTGGGTTGTAAACAAATTTCGTAAGATGATTTGACTCACCCACAGGGCCCCAAACACCCCTCTGTTGTCCCCTGTCTTCTTCTGCACGAGGTTCATTGTTATTGACAATCAAATGTTCATCCTGTTCAACTTCCATGTCATGATCTGAATCTGCACAAAGTTCATTGTCAATCAAATGTCCATCTTGTTCAACTTCGATGTCATGATCTGAATCACTAAATGCACTATTGTCAGGTTCATAAGCAGGATCATTATCACTGTCATAATCTAATTCGAAATCTTCGTCTTCATCTTCACTGTTATTCAATATTCTGTACAGTTCTTCATTGGTAATTGAATTATCCATCTCTTCTAGGCTATTATTCACACAAAAAAC
This sequence comes from Nilaparvata lugens, assembly GCF_014356525.2. Taxonomy (NCBI): domain Eukaryota; kingdom Metazoa; phylum Arthropoda; class Insecta; order Hemiptera; family Delphacidae; genus Nilaparvata; species Nilaparvata lugens. Next base: position 37,116,763 of record NC_052507.1, read on the forward strand.
TTTACATAAAGAATCAGATAAGTTAATAAGTTCACTATAACACAAAATTATTCCATCTTTTCTAGGCTATTATTTACACGAAAAACTTTACATAAAACATCAGATAAGTTAATAAGTTCACTAAAACACAAAATTATATTACTATTCAATCACATAACTTCATTCAATGTCAACATAACCGTAAAACATTTTGCATTTTGCTTAAGAAAAACAATGCCATGTGTCATGCCAGGGCAATTGGTCAATGCCTTCCAAATTATGCATTATATGTTATTATATTCACAAGAATAAGGCTATAAATATAATGAGTGTTCAATATCAACAATGAGAACAAATATCTGAAATAAAAAATCCAAATTTTGAAGAAAAAATAGCATGGATTATAATTTTTCTTTAAAAATCATATAATAATTGAAACATAACCTAATAGCACAGGCTAAGCGCATTTTGTTACTTTCTGAGGCCATGACTATCGATTCATATGGAGAAAACCAATGAAATGTGGACCATTTTTATACCACGCAGCTTTACACATAAGATAGTCATGTGTTCAGTTTTTGGTACACACGGCATGGTGGTAAAGTTCACTGTGGCACATACATTGTACACATGGCAGTCAACGTGTTAAAAAACAGCAGACATTCAATTTACTAGAACAAATGGAGTGCCTTCAAGTTCAGATGTAGGCAACACGCCTAACTTCTTCCTACATTCGCTACCTTGTCTCTACGACACTGACCTTGCTTCTGTGAAACACCTTGTTCCAGTGAGAACTTGCTTCTGTGAGACTGCCATTTATAGCGCTACTACTTTGGATGGAGACCTTGTCTCTATGAAACTGCTTGTCTCTGTGGGAACTTGTTCCTGTGAGACTGCCATTTATAGAAATACTTGCTCCTGTGAAACTTGTCTCTGTGACACTAATATCGTTCAAAAACACTACTTGTCTCTGTGAGAACTTGTCTCTGTGAAACATCCCCTTTAGAATCGTCCTTTCTTCAAAATAAGGTTAGTTTTGAAACAGCTATTTCTAATATTAAAGTCGAACTAAATCGTATTAAAATAGGCTAGCACGCTTTATTTTTTCCTCCTCTTTCATTTAAAAAAAATTTTGAGTCGATATCTTCAATAATAACTGAGATAACAGGGGGAGCACACCGGCTAGAATTTTGGAATCTTGAATGGATGCCATTGTTGTCATGATGTGGAAAATTTACATCTACCGTGTCTTCGTGTCGTCTGCAAATCAGATAGCTTTTTGAATGCCAAGGCATAATGGAACGCGTCCACAAGGACGTACAGTGAATGCCGAGGCATGTGTACATACAATTGTTTGCGCGAATCTGTACGGACGTGTGTACAAGGCTTTAGGGGAACAGGAGAAACGTCGACAACGCGCTCATGGAGAAGATGTGTACTCGTTGATAAAATTCACAATGCACTCACCTTGTATATTTTATCACAAATTAATAGTTTCTTCTCTGTGGTTCTGCCTAGCGGACAGACGAAAGATCAATCCAGTCGGTTATTATCAAATAATTAATAATATTATTATCAAATATTGATCCCCCAGCCAGGCTCAGCCAAGCAGCCGAGACAATAGAACAATGGAGTGGCGGTCTTATTCGCGTTCATCAGCAGTTTTCCTTCTCACGATTATTTTGATTTTTGTGTTACCTATAATCAATAATAGCTCCAGTCACCAGTAAAAAGTTTCCAGAAACGTGATGTACCACCATATTTATGACTTTTCATTATGATTTTTAATAATTTAAAAACATTGTTGACATTCTGAGCCTTCAGGCTAAACTTGGGGTCGCTGAGAACGAATCTGCAATCAGAATTTCTCTATCACGAAAAATAACGAAAAAACCCAGCTGTTGATCTTCCGGCAACCGTTAACAGTCATCCTGCAATGCGGCCGAAACACTTCCAAGCCAGACACCAATCTCAAATGACAACAACGCCAAGCTGTGAGAAACCATCCTGCACTGCGGCGCTAGGTTTAGAGAGCATCTCAGTTGTCCAGTTCCCGTTTAAAATATCATTGCCAGCCACCACCTAAGACGGCCATTTTTTTTGTAGGCCAGGTCCGGTATATAGGAGTCCTGCTTGGAGCCAAAGAGATGTAAGCATGCTTGCATCCTTTTTCCACTCAGCTGATGGGCCATTTCTGTGAGTAGTATTCTTTTTCTCTACCAGAATGCAGCATCTGTCACTTTGTTCACTGAAATCCTTTTGCCACCAAAAAATATATGTTTCATCTTCGCATTTTGCTATTTAACACATATTATTAGAAAATGTCACTTACATCCCTTTGGTTCCAAGTGCCTCATATTTTTATTTTAATGAGATATAGTAGCTTAACCTAGATTTAGATTTGGAGTGAAGTATAATTAATTTGAAAAGGGACAGTTTTGGGCATAGGCCTGTTGTGCCTTCTCATATAAAATAATTGTACATGACTGAATAAATAAATAAATATAACCTCTTTCGTTACAAATGCTAGAGCGAAGCATGATCCACCCGATATTAGTCCATCATAAGTTCAATTTTCAGAGACGTTTTCAGTAACTAGGAGACTGAATGTAGAAATACAACTGGAATATTTTTAGCAACTCAAATTTTAATTCCACTTATTATTATGTACATGATCTAACTTCAACAAAAAACAACAGTGACAACATAATCATTGACTTAAAAAATCTTATCATTGGGCAGCTTACTCCATAATAGATACTATTCTTATAGTTACAAAATGAAGAGGCTTTGAGCGAGATTTCTCCACATGACAACTGAATGAGTAAACTACAGTATTTACATATAACTTGTAAATATACACATTATAATAATAGCCTCGAAAACTGTTAGTGACATCTGATACTATTATAAAACATTATAATAAAAAATACATCTAAAATCCACACTTATAAAAACAGTTAATATCAGTGGATAAATAATTCATATTTTTTAATGATTTTGTGAAGTATTTGAAAAGAAATTAATTAAGTCGCATCCATGATTCAAATAACAAACATAGATTCAAACTGTAAATAATACATAATCGATGCACACAAGAAACCATAAAATAATTTTCACAATGATAACACTGATATAAAGCAGTCTTATTTACAAATTACATAATAAATATATTAAAAATATATAAATATATTCGTATAATATTCTTTTAAATAGTAAATATAACTCTCTATTTAATAATCTATTACATCTAGTAATATATCTTGTTTGGGACAATAATATTGTAATTACATCAAGTAAACCTAGTTAGAAAATATTAATCGATGGTTATTGCTCATGTCTCCACAAGTTGTGGAATTAATAAATTAGTAAATAGTTAAATCCATCTTTACAATGTACAGGGACAAACACACATACACATATTACAGCTGATACATCTGATACATCTCTGTTAAGTATGAATATCATTAATAGGTAGATAGCAATAAAAAATACACTGAATTGACCAAATCCTCTCAAAAGATTCCAAAGCAATGCACATTGATATTCCATAGCCTGACTGCATGACTTCAATAATTTGTAAAATCTAAACGCTAAAAGAAAATTATTTTTACCTACGTTACTAAACTGAAATTAACAATAATATCACTAAAACTGACGTAAAAATGAATGAAATGGTGAAATTATGTGAATTTCAAGTACAATTCTGGTCGACTCTTACAGTTTGAGCTCTTCATAATCAGCTGTCATCATGAGCACTGGACTTCCTGCTGCCTCGAACATTTTTCTACAACAAATTGAAAAAGGTTTTAAACATACCTTTTCAATTCATACAGCTCATAATTAATAATTATGCTGTTTATAATCAATCTTCTTTTCACTAATAAAATTGATACAAATTTAAAGATACTTTCATGTGAAAATAACACTCACGTTTATAATGTGACATGTTGTGTGCTAATGTTGTACATTTTCGAGACGTTGTTTAATTCTAAATCCTCACATTAAGCGCCTCACCCTCTCCTCCCATCCCTGTCAGATTGCTTACCTTCACAGAAAACTTCCGTTTCTGTATGGAAGTACGTTACGAAACACTAGCACGAAATAACATGTCGTCACATTAGAAACGTTAATTTTTTGTTATTTTTCGAATAACAGTTTTTTACGTTCAATTTGTGATTAAATCATTGTTGATAAAATAATGTTTGAAATATTGAATATTAATAACTAGTGCAACCTCAGGACGGAAGAACTTGCTGACGATTTAGCAATGCCAACCTCTATGTTTAGGTTTTGCCAACCTCTATGTTGGCAACTGAATGATGATAGCTCTTTCCAGTGCTTTTAGACTGTTTGGTTCGTCTTCTTTTGCCAAAATTCAATGTACAAACTGTCTATTGGGTCCTCTTGGGTGGCATTCATTTTGTCTTGTATTTCAAATTTTCATTATGTTAGTTTATAATATAACACTATAAAAATATTTCGAGTAATATCAACATATTAGTATCAAAAAGCAAAAACCCAATCTCCCTAGCCTTCCTTTTACCTTTATAATATAACTGAACAGAACCTTTAAGTTATGCACATATGGCACATCTAGAATTGTAGGCAGGACAAATTGAGATCTAGCCGATCTCCTGTGCTCTTGTGGCATTTAGACTTTGTACAATAGAAAAATATTATTCAGAAAACTGATTTTTAAATTAAACATATATGATTATTTCCTACACTCTACGATGCAAATATACTGGGTGTTTTAAAAGTTAGCCTACTTTAAAACTTTGAAAATTCATATAAGTGTAATGAAACAAGGTACAGAGCTGGTTTAGGTGTCGTTTTAAAAGAAAACACTTCAAGTTTTTATTAGAATTGTTTGATAGTGGGAAATTATGATAATGTGTTTCATCATTGTTGAATAAATTGCGTCATAACGAGTGCTAGTGGTACAGTAGTTGGATTGAAAATTGCTTTCAGCACTGGAACCAAGCGTTCTTGAATGTCAGTAAGATAGTGAAGTGTACCATCTTGTAGTAAGTGAACATTTCGTTCTTAGTCATTCTTATCAATATTTCTTATAGAAAATTGTTGCAACTGACCCACTATCCCTGTCATTTTTTATCTTAGATAAAGATTGGCTGTTGTAGCACTCTCGGGCCCAACGGAGGCAGCCATTTTGATGTAACTAAAGCCAATGCTTGATATGACGCAATTTCATACTTTCAAACTATCCCAATTAATACTTGAAGTGGTTTGCCTTTGTAGCAACATCCAATACAATTCTATATATTTTTCGAAAATATTTTTATGAATCATCAAAGTTGTAAAGTAACTTTTGAAACACTCAGTATATATTATATCAGAAATGATATCTTGTTTTGCCTCAGAAAGAACGAAGGAGTGAATTAATTTTAAAATACACTTGATCTGTATGAAATTTTCAAGAAAGCTTGTTCAAAATGTTGAAGTTGATTGGCCAAAGCGTTCGATGGTAATCGTCAAACATAAATTACAAACGCCAAATGAGTCGCAACTGATAACTGGCTTGTTCAATCAAATAATTAACTTACTAAAGAGAATGTATTGTTCCACATTCCATAGTTTTCTGGTAGGCTACATTCTATACATTTCTAGTTTTCCATAGGTCATTTTTAGACTGAAAACTCAAGATGAAGATCAGGATGTCTGCTTACCCTCTCTCTCTCTCCGCCTCAGCTTCTTTCTCCTTCGATCTATGCAGGCCAGTTCGCTTTTCAATGACATGTAAGTTGTGCGAAGCTCTTGAAGCTTCTTCTGCAGAACTTCTATTCTTTGGGCTCCATCTAACTCAGGATCTACAACAAAATAAAAATAGAAAATCATTACAATCAATCCAAAACTGCATAAAGTATTTCAAAAATACATAAGAAACAAACATATCTGAAATAGTACTGATAGATATTTCGCGTTTTAGCGTATTTTTCACAAACACACCCAACTCTCCTCATTCTAGTATCTACAGCCATTTAGTTGATAAATATAATCTATTATTCGAGAAGATATTTTACAAGGAAACAAGTTTTCATATTAGTTAGTAGAAACGATGTTTCATGCATACTGTCTCAAGTTGAATGACAATCGGGGACTATTTAACTACAGAACCACATTAAGCATACAAGTAATTCAATAAGAAAAACCCATTACGTCAATCGATAATTTAACCCTTCCCCTTAAATTACTAAATAAAAGGTTTTATACACAATAACTTGTACATTAATGATGAAACATTCTTATTATAAAATATCCATATACCAACAGATAGAAAGTTTGAGTATGGCGAATAATTTCTTCATTTATGTTACGAAATTTGTATTTTGAAAAGAATATCCAACATGTAAATATTGGGACATTATTAACAATAAAAAATTAAAACTTTAGTTGAAGAAACCGAGGAGTACTTAGGTACACTTCCGACAATACGTTCTTGAAAAGGCGAATTGATTCAGTTACTCAGAAGTCTCCCTATCGTTTTTGAATAACCTCCATTCAAATTGAATTTTGTAAGCAATTAACTTACTGACCTTACATTTTAAAGAAATTATAATGGTTTTGTTTTCCATAAGTTTTCCATATGATCATCTTATTTTTGTTTTTGCTTGATGCAATTGAGCATTAAATTCCAAATTGATTCGGAATTTGATGACTCTGGTAGCCTATCCAAGGATCTCTTGCTTATTCTGGAATTTTTGGCATAGCCTGTCGCTTACTTTTCGTTTCACTTATCCAAAAGTGTAAAAGCAGCCAATCCACTAATTCTTTCTCCCATGGAAACCCATTCATACATAAGAGTTCATTCATAATAGTTAGTATAACATATTGTGGCTGATTTCTCATGTTTTAAACTTTACTATAATAAATATTGAAGTGAGATCATTTTAATGTGAATTTGCATACATCTGAATAGAGTGTATTCAATCACTTTGATTATTGGCTACCATTATATGATTTCTTTCTTTGATCTTAGCTTAGAATCAAAAGCTTAGGGATGAAAATTTATATGTAAACTAACATGTAACTCAATTTAATTTCTATCTGAATTGACAACTTTAGTATTTACTTGTGATCTATCAATATCAATAGGTTTGTCTTGTGCCATGCAATGACATCATGAAAGGAAATAGGAGCAGCTGATGGAATATTATGTTTTTTTTTTCGATTAAGTTTTTAGCCGATTTTGGAACATGAAAATATCAGACCCAGTAGCACAAAAGCCTGTTCAATTTCAATCAGGATTAAATTTCATGAGAATAAATCAGAGCAGGGTTTTTTAATAGAAGGCTTCTCTCATTGGTTCTCGTGGTATTTAGTCCGGTTTATGAATTAACAGACAGTGCAACTGGCTCTCTCAAGGCCATGGCTGCATACAAACATAGAGCAACAGAGGAACCAATACAACAGAAGCTGAAGAAATTAGTTGCATTTCTATCACCTCACAATGAACATTACTTACATTCAACTACCATATGTTTGGAGAGATCGATTTTAAATTTATTTTGATATTATCCGGAAACTTTTTGAACCTATTCTTCCAGATGTTCCATGAATACTGCAATGTTTTAAATTGGGGTCGCCAAACTTGTTAGCTCAAAAACAGCTATTATAATCTTTTTCATTTGCTCACACTCTCTTACGTTTTCAACAGACTATGGAAAACTTTTTTTCGATCAGCTGCTACTTGAGGGACCAATAATCCTTTCTCAAGGAACTTCAGCGAATTTTCCCAGAGTTGAGATCTGTTTCAAAATAATGTTTTTTGTCGCAAACCCACTATATTCTTGATTTAATCAAAATCGTTAGAGCTGTTTTCGAGATCCGTCCGACATACATACATAACCAGAAACACACATATTCAAATAGAAATTGCTTTCTTAGTATAATTGACTTCAATGATTATGATTACATTCAATGAGAGCTTATTTCACATACTAATAACAGCTGGCATCAAAAGTAAAATGTCAAACACGATTGAAATTGAAACAGTAGCGATCATCAACATTCTTCATCATCTGATCTGAAGTAACCAAATTATAGTAAGATTCACATCAATGTGTCAGAATTGTTCGAATGGGGAGCATTGATGCTATTAATGAGGAATACTGACAGTCAACGAATTGTTATGCATATCTCTATATATAAAAATAAATGTCTGTTTGTGTGTTTGTTTGTTCTCTATAGACTCGAAAAATACTTGACAGAACGGCATGAAACTTTGGGAATATGCTGTGTGAATATTGGGGATGGTTTCTGACCAGAAATTTTAATAGGGGGTCTAATAATTATTATTTATTAATTCATTTTACAGACCTATGTTTTAAAATTTTCGGCCGAGTGGCTACTTATAATTTAGCATCTAAAGTTACCAGCTGTATGATAAACACGTCACCCTGTGATCAATTGTATACTGGTATTGAAACGGTGGTTTGGAGTTGACGTTCCCTGAGTCTTTGAGACGGGGTGATAGTAATAATTCACCCTTAGACGTATCAAACGAAGATATCGTTTCGAAATCTAAATCCCAATAAGTCAGTTGTAGTCCCTTTCTCAACTGGGCAGTGCAGAAGTGTTTCAAGTCCAAACATTATATTGGATGATAACATTTTAGAGCATTTAACTAGCACAAAATTCCTAGGTTTGGTGATTGATGAACATTTGTCTTGGAACAAGCATGTCAATCATGTGCTGAAGAAAATATCACCAGGCCTGTTGGCTCTTAGGCGTATGACCAATGTGTGTGGGCTGAATGCTCTGAAAGCAATTTACTACGCATTGGTTCATTCCAATATAGCTTACGGCCTGTGTATCTATGGCTGCACATCGAAAAAAAAACTTGGACAAAATATTAGTTCAGCAGAAAAGAGCACTGAGAATTATCATGAACATAAAAAGGAGGGACTCGGTGAAACAATTTTTTTTTTCAGCGAGGCATATTGACAGTCTATGGGCAATAATGTTTTTGATGTCATAATGTACTTTAAAAAATTCACTGATTTAGAAAAGAGAAGTAGTATTTCACATAGATTTAATACTAGATCCGGAAGAATAGTACAGAGACATAATTTAGAATTTTTCAAAATGAAGACAGCTTTCATGGGAGAGAAATATTTTAACATGCTGCCCCGAAATTTAAAATCCATAGAGGAGTTGACAATCTTTAGAGCCAAGCTGAAGAAATATCTGATAGGATTGTCCTTATATTCATTTGAAGAATTTTTACATATTTGATTGTGATGAATTTGTTATTGACTGTTTTGTGTGTTTTGTTATTTTATAATGTATGACGTTATTCAATGTATCTGTACATTTGTAGAATAAAAATATTTGAATTGAATATTTTATAGTAGTGTGGTTCATGTCCATTTGTCAGCATTTGTTGAATAAGATGAATTGAATTGAATCGTGGGAGGGCGAAGTTGGGGCTCAGCCAGCCCTCTCTCACACTTAAACCTCAATGTGTAAATGTTTGATATTTTAATAGACCAAAGATCACTAGAAGGTATAGTAAGTTCAGGCATGGAGAAAACATAGCATGAGTAAACTTCAGGTTAGTAAGACTCATATAGGTGCGTACAGACTTTCGCTCTGCTCCGCAACCGAACGTCACTCAAGCAGAGCGATTGATGAACGCGAGAAGAGCTAACATCTCCCGTAACGTTCATGATCGGTGCGAGTGCAGTGCGGGGGCGGAGCGATTGCGGAGAGCTAACATCTCCCGCAACGTTCATAATCGGTGCGAGTGCAGAGCGGGGGCGTAATGCAGGCATAATGCCGGTTCTACACGACAACGATTGCGCAAACTTGGCTCAAATCCAGGTTTACGCAAATCTGGCTTTGAGCCAAGTTTGCTCAAACCTCTGTTCACACGACACCAACTTCAACACAAACCTGTATTATAAACTAAACCATATATAAATTCTATACGAAGTCTTTGAAGTGTTTATAAACTTGAGATGAATAGTAACTCAAGCCTCCTCCTCCTCATCCCCCAACTACTCCTCCTTCACCTCCTCCAACTATTCCTCCTCCTCCTCCACCTACTCCTCCTCCTCGATCACCTACTCCTCCTCCTCCCACTTCTCCACCTTCTCCTCAATAATAATAATAATAATAATAATAATAATAATAATAATCAAGAATACTGCTTATCAAGTGAAGAGTGAATAACTATATCTATTACATTACTATAGAGTAAATAAGATAATTATTATCCATTAAAAATTCTTCCTTGTTTTTGAGTATTTTTGAGAATTGACCTCGCACATATTTAATTTGAGGGTGCTGAATCCGAATCTGAAATCGTGAATTCTCTATCTTCATTTTGAAGCGATTTAGGTTTTGATGGATAGATGAGACATAATCGTTTCCTAGAAAAATTGACGCAAACCTGGCTGAGATTGATCAAAGAAAGCACAAACCTTCAAACCTCAGAAATTTACAACGATCTCCCGTCTACACGACGCAAACTTAGCGCAAACCTGGCAGGTTTGCGCTAATATCGTTGTCGTGTAGACCGGGCATTAGTGTACCGTAGTTGATTGGTACCAGCTGTAGATAATTGTTCCTTAGAAGACCTACACAAATAATATTCTTATCACTCCCCTATCATTCAGAAACTCATGAAAGCCCCTATCATTCAGAAACTCATGAAAGAGTTGTTCATATTGCAATCATTAATTACTGAAGAATGACAGACTGAATTGAATTTAGCTTAGCTTATATTCATCCTAGAATTGAAGATGGAAACAATATGGAATTCTGTGTAATTGATCGTACATCGCATATTTCCTGGACCAACAACAACTTTGAAAACATTAAATTCATCTTTGGAACACTGATCTAACCTACCGGTATCTATTTTTTTAATTCAACACTTTACTGATAGATATTACTACCAATTGATTGAGAATATGTTGCAATGTCGGAATAATAAATGCTGCATGACTAAGCACATAGGAAGTCCGTATTGAGATGTGGATGAAAATATTGATTGTCAGATAAATTTCATGATTCACCAAATAAAGTCAAGTGTGACATGAGATACATTGACTTTTTGGCGGTACGAAGTTCGCCGGGTAAGCTAGTTCTCCTATATTTTTATCGAAAGCTACCTTATATTTTCTTTGGTAAAACAATCAATGTTTGAGAATAATTGATTCATGGGAAAAGAGCCTTACTTCTATGGAAGATATTTTTACATTAGGAAAAGCAACAACAGCTATTTGGCCGTTTTAATAAATAACCCCTTTCTTTCGCCCAAGTTGAATTTTGGCCGAATTTCCTCATTCTTTGCAAACAGATTCCACAACGGACACTTCTGAAGTTTTAAAAATACCCTCCATATATATCATACTGAATTATTAAAATTTCATCGAAATTGTTTAAGCAGTTTTCGCGATCTGTCGGATATACAAACAAAATTATTCTTGATAGAATAGGATCAATTGATAGAAGCAGCTCCTGTCATAAAAGTTTGTTTTATGAAAAACAAAAATTATCTATACTACCAAGAACAGCTCTGATTGAAGCAGCAGTGCCCAATCAATATGTTCTCGATAAATGCATTTTAATCAAAGACCTTGAAGAGACCCACAACGCCTATGCCTTCCCAATGATAGTTCTTACTTGAAATTGAAGGCCGCCATTGGGGTATTTTAGCACGAGATATTATATCTATATATTTGTAATATTATAGATTACAAAGGCATTGGTATGTAATAATCTTATAGGTTGCCCCCTCAATCGACAAATTCAATTCCAAGTACGACACTAGCGCTGCATGTGAGTCTATGCAAATCTAAGGTCTTTGATTTTAATTAGTTCTTCAACTTGGTGCCAAACTAATGAAGTCATCTCAACTTAATGCCAACCTGACAAAATTATTAATTTAGTTGCCAGTTAACAACTGTTTCGAAGAGGTACTCTATCTAGATTATAGTTCTATAGTAACATATGATATGGACATTTCAATTATAATTAAGAGATTAGGAGAAGAAGAATACACATGCAAAATGACGAACTTTAAACCCTTAACCAACATTTCAATCATAATCAAGAGATTAGGAGAAGAATACACATGCTAGAAGACGAACTTTAAATCCTTAAAAACCACCCTTAAGTTGAAATATCGCCAAAATATTTCTTAGTGAGCACCTAGGATGTATAAGAAAGCTATATTCCAAGTTTTGTTGCAATCCATCCAGTAGTTTCCAGAAATCGTGATCAGTGAGATAAGAATTTTATAAGTATAGAAGAAGATATGTTGCGCATTTACGGCGAAATGCGGTAATAGATTTTCATGAAATTTGACAGGTATGTTCCTTTTTTAATTGCGCGTCGACGTATATACAAGGTTTTTGGAAATTTTGCATTTCAAGGATTATATAAAGGAAAAAGGAGCCTCCTACATACGCCAATATTAGAGTAAAAATCAGACTATAGAATTATTCATCATAAATCAGCTGACAAGTGATTACACAGATGTGTGGAGAAGCCAGTCTATTGCTGTATTTCCATAAGGTCTACAGTTTCAATCAGGTTTTTGTGGATGAGAATACTGCGTGAGGTCTACTGTTCACAGAACTAATAGTGATAATTTTGCTAGATTTTGCGGAATTTGAATCCATGGCCAGGCGCAGCTGAAGTTGCGACACTATAGATCACTCAGCTGGGCTGACTATCAACAGTTGATGTATTACTAATAATTATTCGACTATTTCATACTTCTCTAGATACAGGTACACTATGAATATCTGTAGAAATATCGTATTCAAATGAATGCAGAACTAGAAACTTTATTTCAAGTGATCTTCCAAAGTAAGAAATGATCTACTTAGTATTACACATTCTTAACATTCATCTCCATGAATAATTCATGGGTAATTTACAAGTGAAGAGTCGAGTCATCTTCAAATAAATTCATCTCTAGAAATTCTTCAAGTGATCTTCCAATGTGTGAAGTCAGTGATTAGGTTTGAACACTCACCCAACTGAACATAGAAGTTGTGTTTCGATGGCTTGGGAGACCTTGAAGATGCCGCGACATCGAGAGAGCTTCCAGCCAGCGAGTTTTCAGATGTATCGTCACTATCGCTGCCAGCTGCAAAACAAAATCAAAAATAACTTCAATCAATTTATGCAATTAGAAACAAGACAATATTCATCAATATTAATCAAAATAAGCATAAATACTAAGATAACAAATATGAATAAACATTATACACCATATTTTTAGTGAAAATATTGTTCTGATAATATGATATGCTACGACCCCTTCTTAAGCATAGCTTGTGTTTAGGGATGATGTCTCTGTAAAGGCTATATTTATAATAGCTCTAAATAATGTAATTTCTTTATTTATTTATAATCGGCTAAATAAAAGAGAAAAATCAATAAGAGAAGCGAAAGGGTATCTATATATTTTCTATCAATTATCAGATTGATAGTAAAGACATGCATTTCGCCTGAATGACCTGCAGGTGGACGCTCCAGAGATGTTAGGCAATGAACGATTGGAGAAACTAGGTCCACTGTAGGTAGGATGGAACTGTTCTACAGCGTAGCTCTAATAAAACTTCTCTTGCTTAACTAAGACGAGTAGTTCCATAACTACGATGTGGTGCTATTGGATACTCGTTGAGTGGTAGCTGGTAGATAAACAAATCGAAATCGTAGAGTTGTTCAATACTGAGGTACGTCAAATTCTTTATATAATTCGTTTATTAATTCAATGATACAAAATTATTTTTCAAATATTGATAGTAATAATTTTTAATATTAATATGATAAATTAGTTCAATCATATCTTAATAATTTTCTCGAGGGTTGAGAAAAGAGATATCACATCCACCCCAACCAATATTTGTGTAACATAACAGAAGGGAAGGAGCAGAAGGGTGGGGATGGTGTCATTAGAAGCGTCATGACATTCAGTTTTAGTGTGATCAATGGCTTGGTCGGGACAACATCGTGCGTTCGTAGTTGAAGAGTTTATTGAAAATGGCGGCTCCGTGATCACAACACAGCGTGTGTTCCGTTTACATTTTGCTATTGGTCGACGTGATCCCATTCTCACTGGACCATTCTCACTTGAATTGCACAAACTTATATAAATTTTTCCTCAATCTTGTTCATAAATAAGAAATCTACTTATCACATGTCATTTGCTTATTCATGATTATTCCTAGGTATTTTGTACTACAGTAGAGCACCGATTATCCGGATAATGGACCGGTTATATGGACGTTCGCTGAGTGATATAAGAAAATTGAAAATCACTTGAAAACCTGATCTATTCTGTATTTGAAGCGGCTAATTGGTCTGCTGCAATTAAGATGCAGTACAATATTTTATTAATAAATGAAAGATATGAGTTACAGTACCTTATCGAATTACACAACATGGTATCTATTTCAACTAGAATGTGAATGAAGATAAGTGTATACAAGTCATACTACACACGACACATTCTAATAATTATTAATTACGTCTACACTTAAGAGGTAGAGTAAAATCAAGTTGAAATCCATTATCCGGATTATCAGTTATCCGGTCATGTATCATATAGTCCCGATAATAATTGCTCTACTTTATCTGTCAAGTTTATAAAATTACTTACAATAAATAAAAAGCTAATTCCATACTTCTTGAATAACATTTTTTTTATTAATTCTACAATTAATTATTCATGAAAATTACAATTTATACTGGCTGATGAACATGTTTTCCATACTTCTTTCATGATATATTTATTTTTTATACATTCTAAATTTATTTATTCATGAAGATTACAATATAATCGTATAGTGGCTGATGAACATGTACAGAGTGCGGCAGCGAATCGGGCGATTTTAAAATAAGTGTGAAAAATTGATGATGTTGTTTTAAAAAAATTTATTAATACCATAATAATGTACATAGAAAAGCATTTATATTTCACTAAACTAATTCAATTTTTGAAAATTACGTCGGCAAGGTGACGTCCTTCTCTCATCAGGCATTCGTCAAGCCGCCGATGTAAACTGTTCATAACGTCCCGTAACATTTGCTGTGGTATTCGTGCAATCTCTTGACGAATATTTTGTTTCAGTTCATTCAACGTCGTCGGCCGTTGCTCGTAGACTTTACTCTTGAGGTAGCCCCACAGAAAAAAGTCACAGGCCGACAGATCGGGCGAACGTGCGGGTCATGGAATCGTCCCGTTTTGAGAGATTAAACGATTAGGAAAAACGCCGTTCAGAAGATGCATACTCACTCGGGCTGTATGACTTGTTGCTCCGTCTTGTTGAAATAATGTTTCATTGTTCATCCCGTACTGGCGTAGTTGAGGAAAGAAAAATGTGCGTAACATTTCTGAATACCGCTCAGCATTAACAGTCACAGTTTCTCCATGTTCATTTTCGAAAAAAATGGTCCGATAATGCCTGATGAAGACATGGCACACCAAACAGTAACCTTACATGAATGAAGAGGTTGCTGATGGAGTTGACGAGGGTTGGTGTCACTCCAGTAACGGAAATTTTGTTTGTTAACATACCCAGACAGGTGAAAGTGTGCCTCGTCACTCATCCACAAATTATGCACGATGTCTTCATTTTCTTGAATCATAACCAGAAAACGTTCACAAAAACACCGGCGGGCTGCGAAATCATTCTCATTAAGAGCTTGAACAACTTGCAGTTTATACGGATGATTGTGCAAATCTAACTTTAAAACTCGTCGAACTGTCCTGTCAGAGAGTTGGAGTGCGACGCTGTGACGGCGAGCGGAACGACGAGGGCTTCTTCCAACTGCAACTCGCACACATTCGATATTTTCAGGAGTCCGGGCTGATCTCCTACCACCACCACCTCTTCTTCTGTTTGTTGATGCAGTGGCTTCAAAATTTGCAACCCACAACTTTATTGCATGTGGTGTAGGCACTGGCCGATTACGATGTATCGCGAATTGTGTTCGAAAACGGCGCTGGGCAGCTGCATAACTACGGGTTTCGTAATAAGCCTTTACGGCGAACGCACGTTGTGGGTTAGTCCAACCGTCCATTGTTACTGAAATGCTTTAAACCGGGGAACGTGTTCGTGGCCTTGGCTACCCCCACCTTTCCATTACCAGCCCACACTACCCCCTCCATAATCGCCCGATTCGCTGCCGCACCCAGTACTTACTATCTATTTAATGAATGTCAAACTCACAAAGTATGAACCGAAAAATATTGAATGATAAGAAGTTAGAAAGTCAATTTTAAATTACAATAATACAATTATGTTTTGTATTTGAATTAATTAAAGGAGTTTGAACAGCCCATTCTTGAAGAGGATGCCCAAGAATATTCTTCTTGAATTCCGAATAACACTCAATTTTTCAACTTTCTGTGTTGAGTAAAGAAGGTTGTTTGTTAATGTTAATTTTCTGTTAGTTTCTGGCGAGGAAAGCTCCAGAAATATACACTTTTCTTAAAGCCTTCTCTGATAATAATGTTGTTTAGTACCGGGGTACATGACTTGTATAACTTGTTAATAATGGAGAAATGTGAGACATAGGCCTACGAGAATGTAGGTAATTGCAGAGTTGCTCACCAGGATTACGTGGACTTCTCCTGGCGAGTTTGGCTCGCTTGCATACTTCCTCGGAGCGCTTTCTACTGCGCCGACGCTTTTTCGACGGCGACGACTCGACGTCATGATGCAGCTGCGGCTGATGCGACGTTGCCATGCCTAGCGGCTTTTTCAGCAAAGTTGTGCCGGCAACACTCGCTGCACAAACTGAGTCTGCAAAAAACACAACACAATTACTTTCAACATTATAACTTTACACTTTAGTTTTCATTAAACATGATACAAGACATGCACATTTCATATTAAATTATTAGGATAGGAAAAAAAGCACCGCCAAATATACCTCTCCCAAAGGCATATTCTATTCAATTTTCGCTCATTCAACACCAGATTCAATTGAATAGATAAGAGATTGGAATTCATCTTATTCGATGAGGGAAAATATTGTTCGAACAAAAACATAACCAATAGTTATTCATTATAGGACAAAAATTCATATAAAGAAATTTTATATTACTTGATCTTGTGATTGGCATTTCTTTCAATCCAAGAATGTAGTTTCGATTGGTAATCTCGTGAAAATCGATATCACAGTATCTTCTATTAATTAAGTTTAGAAATTCTCAAGTTAAACCTAGCGTTATTTGATTGTGGTAGAAATGTTGCAATAATAAGTTAATCGAATAATTTATTGAGAACCTAGTAGTTGATATGTGAATAAGAAAACACGATTATTCAAATTTTAAATAATTTCATTACAATATTTCAACTTTATGGAATATAATTTCCACAATCTTCTAAATGAATTATTTTAAAGATGCTTGAGGTTCAAGAATGACATGAAAGATCCAGCATGTTTCGATAAGATAAAAGGAACCTTGATTAAAACTGCAGTACTCAAAAATTTACTGATTGCAAATATTGAAGGAGGTCGACAATATCAAGATAAGAGAATAGATAAATTGAAGCGTTATCAATTATAATGCTTTTACAATGTTTAATTCTGATAAACAACAAGAAAAATGGATATTACCTTCTTCACTGAAATGACCGATTTTGTTTGTTTCCGTATAGTCAAGGTCAATTTCGGATGAATCTCTCTGAGATTTTGTACTATCGTTGTCCAAGCCTGGAGATGATCCACTCCTTTCACTAAAGCACAAAATAGAATTACATTAATTAACAATTTCTACATCAGCACTGAAAACTTTTAAATAATAGACCAATATACAAATAATCAAAGTATTCCTTAGCGCACAAGGAATCTTCCTCTTGCCACATCTACTGTATTCCTATGAGCATAATAATTGTAGACCATAGTAACTGTAAGTAGGATAATTAAATCTTTATTTCATAATAATCATCTCTAATGTTAATGTCATTATTTCTGATAAAATAAATTGGCGATCCCTGTATTTTTATGTATGTGCTTTAGTTTGGTGCAGTAGCAAATATTTATTATTTGCAAAGCTTTTTTTGGCAAATAAATTCATTCATCAATTCAAAATGTTCAGCTTCGAATAATGAAGTGAAGACTCTCAACTCATGATGACAATTCTCAACAAAATGATGAAGCTGTAATATTCTCTTATATATCGCTTAGAATAAAGCCAAAGATGTAGTGCTATTTTGTCAGAGGTTTTAAAATTGTTCCATAATAAATAAAACCTCAATATGTTGTATACCGGTTTGTATGGTGTTTTTATTGCGAAAATATATCCCCACAACTGAATCCGAACAGCAAGAAATATATTTAATTAGTCAGAATAGATTACTGATGCCCGATTGCAGAGTCGTCACATAAAGTTAAAAACAGGCAGTTAACTCATTTGCGAAGCCATAAATTCACTTTCCGTTGCACAGATGTCAAAGTAAACTATAGCTCCCATAAAACTGAAATTGCCCAAGTAGACACATGATTTCGTTTCAGTCGTCAGAAAGAGCTTATTTTATGTCTCCAATAGCTAAAAACGGTCATTTAAGTTATGGGCCCGAAGTCGTGCTGTTAAATCCAATATCTACTCCCGCCAAATGCATTTTAGAAGTTGTGATAGCTTTTTTTGAAAGATGGTTACGAAAAACCATCTGTATATAAGTAAATTAATTGTTCTCTCTCAGTGTTTTTTCAAGTTGTTTATAACCTCCAAATCGCTAAATATGGTGAGAAATCTCGCCAAAAGCCAAGAGTCGCCATATTGTTTATCAATTTTATGTGAGGTCTTTTAGGTCTGTTCACAATGATGTCGATTGAAACTTTCCCCAATGCCAAGTCATTGGTTGGATAGAAGCATGTACTGAAATGTACGGAAAAACGTGAATAGAGCTGCAGTGTGACTTATGTGTGATGCTTATTCGAGATATAGCTAAATGGGCTTCGACAAACGGCTGTGCAACGACCAACCATTTATGTCAGTGATTTTAAACTATGTCTCACATAGCTATGTTTGATTTTATGTATCGACTCTGCAACCGGCATGAATCAAATCTTGCCATTCTGAATCTAAACATTCAGTGCATATTAAACCATATCTAAACGTATTATCAGATGATCTAGATAAATCATAATTGATAAATATGAGAAGTGGTTGCACTCACCCTCTAGGCGAGTTGGAGATTGGCGACAAACTGCTGTCGGGAGTGGTGGGAGGAGTGTCGGGCGGAGCAGTGGGCGGGGCAACGACTGCCATTGGCGGCTGGGCCGAAGGGGGCGGGGGCAGCAGGGGGCGTGTCAACGGGGCCTGCTGGACGACAGGCTTGCTGTGATTGGTCGAGGTACCGCTATGCTGACTGGTTCCCGGCGCGCTGGCGAACGGCAACTCGTTTGTCTTAGCCAAGGGTCTCTTGTCACTCTCACCGTCATCATCATCATCGTCGTCGTCGTCGTCGTCGTTGTCACCCTTGCCTTTCCCGGCGGGCGGAGCGGGACTGCCCGGTATCGTTTCCTCGCACAAAAGCGACTGCACACACTCCTCCTCTTCCTCCTCGCGTTCCTCGACCTCAACAGAATAAGACAAACATTTTTATTCACACTATTACTAACTCTATACTATATTTATTTAATTCTATACTATATACAGAGTATTTCAGAAGTAGTGTCGAACATTCTAGGGTATTGTTCCTGGATGATAGAAGACTTAAAATGTCGTATTTGACATAATTCATGTCATATTTCATAAGTGATCATGCGTCATGTATTTCCTATCCCGTACATGTATAAGCAAATTCCTTTCTTTATAATATTACAGATAATATTTTCCATTACAACACTCGAAACTTTAGAGATATAGACAACTAGCAGGTAACCCGTGCTTCGCAAGGGTATTTTTAAAACTTGACGAACTGAAAACTTGACGTAATGAAATCTAGAAGAATTGAAAATAGGCCTATAAGAATACTCGGTTAATTAAACATTTATATGCAACATTTCAAGTAAATCAGTCCAGTAGTTCAGACGTGATGATGCGTCAAACATAATTTTACTATCCTTTACACGTGTATACGTGTTCAAGCTAGTTCTTTCCTTTCTTATAGTACTACCATACCTATTAATAATTAACTTGATTGCAAAATTTTACATTGAATAATTATTTATTTATTTCATTGACAATATTACAAATCATAATTATAATAAATATAATATGATTGGGAGAAGACAACCGGCATAGCCCAAAACTGTCTTCTCTCAAATTTTTACAAATAAAGTTTCAAAAAAGAATAAGGTTAAGATTTCACTTTCACTTCAAAAAGTTCAATTTCCACTTCAAAACTAATGACTAAACTAATAATTTTGAATTTTGATATTTAAAAACTGATTTATAACAAAAATATTTTACTCGAATCTCTACAAATAATAATTATTTGATAAAATCCAAGTTCAATCGTAATGAAAACAACTTCCTTCAAAAAATAATTTATAATAATATGTTTCGAGGGGAAAAATTGAGAACAAAAAAATTAAAACTTCTTCGGGACTCGAACCAAGTACCTTTCGCTTTGAAGCCGAGCTCTGAATTGAATTGAATTTTATTGTTTCCGAAAAAAATACAATGTAGCATACAAATGTAAAAAACACATATACACAAACTTAAAATAACAAACTTGAAAAATAAAATAATAGAAACCACGCTCACATGAACCTAAAAGGTTTGTTCGTGAGTCGTGAGTTGAATTATAAATTAAATATTGAAATGAAAGAAAGGAGTTCTGAATTTTTAGCCGACTATAAACAAAATAAAACATCTTATAATAGAAAGTATTATTATTAAAAGAAGAATTACAGTTTAAAAGACGTATTGAAATTATGTGATTGTTTATAGAAAAAAAAATGAAACAATAATAAACAGGGCACTCATACCATCACATACACACAGGAGGGGCACAAGCACTCACACATACACACACAAACACAGCACACTCACACAACACACACACCAACACGCACATAGCACATAGTACAGTACTATGAATGCAAGGATGAGCACTATCATAAGTACAACGATCTGAGGAGACTGGAGCAATCGTCATCGTTTAAAGTGGCTAACCACGATTGGATTGCTCTCTCATAAACTTGAATGGAGCAGTTCCCAGGTCGACTGATGCTAGGAGGCGCATTACGAATTAATAAATGTATTAAATATGCTCTTTACCAATACTCCACGAAAGCTGTTGAAATGATTTGTCTAGTAACTAACGTTATATCACATTATCCTTACTACCTAGAATGAAAATAAATGTGGCATATTTCATTTAAAAAAGATTCAATTCGTTTCTGTCTGATAATTCATAACGATATCCATTAATTTTTGCATCTATTTATTAAGTGATACAAATAAATTGCAGAACATGCCAGCAATATTCAAATAAAATGCTGTTAAATTTTGGACTGCTATTGAATTCACCCCCAAAATAGCTAGTAAATGATTATTTATAGCACTTTGTTCAAAATAATCCGACACGTATTATTTAAAATGTTTGTTCAAAGAGCTGAATAATATAGCTCTTCAATAGGGTTCAACAAATTTTCGTTTCTGATACACGGATTTCAGTAGGCTACATACGGTACCGTTCCTAACCTTAATCATACTTGAAATACATCTCTTATGTTAAGAAAAAGTTTTCAATATTTCACCGATTTAGGAATTTGTCAGCGGAACAATATTATTATTGTATGTTGGCTATATTATTGTATTGATTTCATTTAAAATCAAAACTCTTACATAATTTTATAACATAATATTTAACTGACTGCTCGTACCGGCGGCGGTAGTGTGTTGTATGGTACCGTAGATGATTTTCAGTGTTTAATATCGTATTTAAAGATGACAAAAACAGCTTTTCGAAAATTTGAAAGATTGAGAACCAATTAAATGTTGTTATTCAAAACAACTCACAATAATATAATATTATCACAATCGCTATAAGCTGCCAGCATTTGTATCAAAACTCCGGTACTGAAACGTGAGCTTCCTGTATCGAAACACATATTGCAACACATTGTTACCAGCGTATCAATTTCTCTATGAACTTCCTTTATACAAACACATCTAAAACAATGTAGATATGCCGTATGATGTTCCATGAATCAAATTTCAACATTAATTCTGAAAAATCTAGAAGGAAAATTGAAATTTGGGCTTCGAGGTGAACGGAATTGATATTTTTAGAATCTATGTACAAAATTTGGAGATCTGAATCATTCCCGTTCTTTCGGTATGCAATCCACAAGTTGACATGTTTTGATGCGAACAAACACAACCCTACTCTCTCTTATTATATAGATTAAATACTGTGAAAGATCAACAGTACATATTCATATTAACAGTTTTTCTTGAGTATTGAAAATATAATTCTGATTCAAACTCTAATTACCTCATCCTCTTCCTCCTCCTCATCCGCATCCATATCCTCATCCTCCACTTCCCCATCATCTTCATCAGCCTCCATTGTCTCTTCTTCAGCCAAATCGAACTCCTTCATTATCCTTCTCTCCTCCTCTTCGTCTTCTGATTTCACTTCCTCCTCAACCGCTATTTCTAGTTTAATGTCATCCTCATCATCTTCCTCTTCTACCTTGTTAGTTTTGGGCATCTCCTCCAATACCATCTTCATCACCTCTTCCGACTTTGTCTCGACTTTCCCCGGCTTGTCTTCAACGATTTTCTGTATCTCAACAACTTTATCAGCTGCCTTTACTTCTTTGACCGGTTCAATTACTTCGGGCACGATTTTCTGCAAATGAAAGACAACAGAATTTATAGTTATGGAAAACAAAACAAGAGCAAGTTACAATGAAATGAAGCAACATATTGGAGGTATAATTTAGAACATGAACACCGTCGATTAAACACATAGAATATAACAAGTCCAATTTTATCAATGTCATTTTTTCAATACTACCTAGACAAAAGTATAGTGATAAATTGATATAACCGTTAATACTAATAATAAAGTAATTATTTGCGTTAGAAATTCATAACTCTGTACATCAAATCAATACTACATCATCACAGGTATTTCATATCAATGAATCATTCAATTATTGCATCAATGATAATTTCTGAGTAGAACCCGATTGTACGTTCAAAAGAGTGAAAATATTCAATAAAAGAGTAAAATATTCAATTAGCACTCTATAAATATTATCAATTAGTTATTGCTTCAAGAGGAGAATAAGCAACTGAAATTTTCCATCTGTACTTGATTATATATTGACTATTGCAATTGAATATTATAATCTATCTATCTATTGACTTGTTGATTAAAATTCTTGTTGCTTCAAGAGCTATTGAACGGTATAAAAACAATGACACTTGAAAATAGTCATTTTATGAATAATATGTTTTTTATCATTATCGTTGAATAAAATAGTAAGTTCAGCTTATTATTGAAAATACAAATAATGACTCACGTGTTCAACAACTGTAGGCAAGGGGACAAGTTCAGAGGTAGAGCTCTTCTTTTGTTGTATCAAGTTGCCAACTACATCTATTTTGTCCTCTTTCACTGCATCCTTGACTGTGGCGACAATAACCTCCTCTTTCTTCTCAGCCACATTACTAATCTCACTAGCAGCTTTGTTGGTTTTTATCGATGCCTCATCAACAGTTACAATTCTTATACATTTGTCTTCAACCTTCACTTCCACACTATCCTTCTTCTCGGCGAGTTTTTTGGTGTCAGTAGCCGTTAGAGCGGCTGTAGGAACAGTGGTAGCAATCAAAATCGGAGTCGATTTGATTGAAGTAGATGTTGACTGGGTTACAAAGTTCGGTTTCGGTATGAGATGGGGCAGCGCCTTCATGTCAGATGATAATAGCGTGAAATTGGAAACGGTTTGCGGCAGATTGGTTGATGTTGTGATGATAGGTTTGGCGGATAGAATCGGCAATGTGAGAGTTTGTTTGGATGTGCTGGGATCCGTGCTTTGTGGAGGTCTCTGAGTCAGTAGAGGGAGGCATGGTCTGGTCAGCGTCAGGGGACTGGTAAAAGTCAGAGGAGGAGGTTTGTGGATAGCGGTGAGTATTGGCAAATGTCCGGTGGTTGCGACTGTGGCCATTGGTGGGCGATGCACTGAAGTTGATACATTCAACAAGATCTTGGTACCCGGAAGGGTCGGTTTGATCAGCCCACATGCTGCTGTGGTAATCTTGGAACCCTGCAGGGCAGAAAGAGTAAAATTGCTTTTCAAGGAAGCAGATGTCTGTACGGGAAGGGTTGTTGTTTTCAAAACTGACGGAATTGTAACCGTGACAGGTTTCTGTAGAACTACCGGTGACTGAATGGCCGGAGCGGATGTTGTAACAGTTCCCATAGAATGAGCAAGTGAAGTCGAAATAGATGTGGTGGGTTTGGGAATGGGCTTCACCTCAACATCGCTATCTGAATCTGACTCTTCAATGAATTCTTTACTGATTGTCACCTTTCGCCTTTTGTTATCTTTCTTGTAAGATGTTATCGGAGATGGAGTTTGGGGTGCTTGTGGTGGTGGAGGTGGTGGAGGGGGTGCAACAGTTCTGACAGGTGGCGGCAGTGAATCGAAATCGTTGCTTTCTTCGTCGGTTTGTTGAATGACACGTCTAATGGCTGCATTAATTGCCTCGTCATCCTCTTCCTCTTCACTCTTGTCTACTTCTTCCCTCTTCTCTTCGACTACCTTCTTCACATCTCTCTTCTTCTCCTCCTCCTCCTCCACCACACTCACTTTTGGCGGTTCCACTTTCTTTGGAACGTCATCCTTTTTCTCAATAGTTACCAGATCCTTGTTAGCCTCCACTACCACCTCTTTAGTTGGTGGTTCAACCTTTTTCACCTCTTCCTTTTTCATTTCAACCACTGTCACTTTAGACGCTTCTTTACTATCACTCATTGAAGCAGCATTTTCTCTTTTCTCTTTCTCTTGTTCATCTAATTCAAATATCACCAACCTATTTTCACCATCATCATCGTCGTCATCATCAACATCAATACTATTTGCCCCTTTCTCTACTATTTCTGCCACCTTCTCTTCAACTTTCTTCTCTGTTGCGTCTTGTGCGACCTTCACAGGTTCATCAATACTTTTTACCTCGTTCAATTCTTCATCCAAAGTTCCCCTTCCAACTTTATCTAGCACAGGTTTGACAGCATCATTTGGCACGCTGAGTTCATTGGTTTGTGGTTTAGCTGAAGATTCCAACCCAACCACTCTACTGGGAATCTCCTTTTCCTTTTCAATGACTTCTTTCGGTGCAACATTTTTTATATCCTTTTGTTCTTCTATGAGTGACTTAACCGGAACAGCAGGTTTCTCAACACTCTTCTTCTCAGTAGTTTGGTTACTGGTTTCTGGTTCCGCAGCACCCTTAGCATCCGAAGATGGACACTCATCTTTTTTGGTGATACTTCGTCGGAACCGTTTCTTAACTTCAGGAGGTGAACGCGAAGGCTTACTTCTGACCAGCTTCCTTTTAAGAGGAGAAGGTGTTTTAGGTAGTTCGTCGCACATCCTACCGAAAGTCCTTCTCTGCATTTTGCCTCCTTTCTCCTCACTGCACTTGGGTCTTACCTCGAACTCGAATGGTTCGGGCTCTTTGAACTCGTAGATATCATCAGCTGACAGATCCATTGCTTCTTTAGTTGGTGATTCTTGCTCCTCTTTCACTTTCACATCAACTGGCTCTTTCTTGACAACGTCCGAAGCTGAGGCTATTTCCTTCACCTCCGTTTCAGAGCTCTTCACTTCAAGTGGCATTTTGACGGCTTTATCGATTCCTTTCAACTCTGATCTGATCTGCATCAGATCGAAGTCTCTTCCCTTTGGTTGCTGCAGAACTTCGTCGTCAGAATCATCCTTGCTACTACTCGCTTTTGCATCGTCTTTCTTGTTCATTACCACTCTCCTACTCCTTCTATTTCTCTCCGTGTCTTGAGACGATTCATCTTCAGCATTTCTCTCCTTCTTAACTCTTTCGTAGCGTGTTTTCTTCTTATTCTCGCCACTCTCAGACACATCACTGGCTGGTTCTTCTTTAATTTCTTTCACTTCGGGCTTTATTTCCGGTTCAACTGACGTAGATTTCAAAACTTTATCGACAATTGATTGCATCTTTGAATCAAATTTACTAGTATCGTCCGTTGTTTTTGCTTCAAACCTTTTTTTATTATCGGACCGATTTCTCAACCTGTCGGACCTGTTCGTATTATCGTCGACTGTCTGTGATTTACCATCATCACATTCCATTTTATGAACTTCAGTTTTTCTGCGTAATTTAGCCAATGATTCATCACTATCATCCTTACAACTGTTTTCATTGGTTCTCGAGATTCTAGAGCTTTGTCCATCATCCAGTTCGTTTGATTCCTTCTTGACTTCTAACTTGGCTTTCGATTCTTCGTTTTTCCTTCTTTCAAGAGACACTCTCTTACCTTCTCTCTTGTCTTTCTCTTCGTCCTTTTCTTCGTCACTGTCCGACAAAGGTCGGCTGGCACGGTCACTTCTCAACTTCCGTCCTCTCCTTTCTGCGGTTTGTTCGTCGTTCTGCTCTTTCTCAATGCTAACTCTGGACGCAGATCGTCGCTCGTGTGGTTTCCTGTCGACGTCGTCTTTGCACTTTTCCAGGTCGCGTTCATCCTCGCTGGTCGACGGCGCTGTTGGCTTCCTCTTGTCCTCTTTGCTCTCGAAGCTGAGCGTGTGCGCGAAAGCCAGCGCTGCTCGCCTCTTGGTGCGAATTTCCATCTCGTCTTTTTCATCGCTACTGCCCACCATTTTGTCGGCTCTCTTCTGCAGCGGACTGTTGCTCTCACTGTCCGACTCGCTGTCCGATTCATCACCACTGTCTGTATCTGACAAATCTGTAATACGTCAAAACCACATCAAATCAATGCAATAAAACAAAATACATAACATATTTGAGAGATTGGTGAAAGAAAAGTAGAATTATTCAAGCATACAATGAAGAAAATATAAATTAGCAAGGGTCGATTGAAGAAAAACTAAAATCTAGTGACTAGCAACTATACATTGGCTCGAGCACATTATACAGCTAACTCGAATCCTAGCATTTGATTGAAAATTACTTAGAAATAAGCAATTGCTTGCTTTTATTCAATTGACCTAATTAATGAGACTACGAGCAACAGGGGAACTTGCTTGCTACCAAAAACAGACCATCTCGATACTGAATTGAAAAAATCAATAATTTTAATAGCACCTTGCCTAGCCCCTAAAACGTTATTGGAATTGTACCATTCTGAAACATTCTATGTAGGTAGGTACTCCTGAAAATATTTTTTTTTTAGTTTAATTTAAAACACAAATATTGTACTCTAATGCAAATGCAATAATAGAATGTACATAATGTTACGAGACCACTTTAGAAGCCGGCTCTACTCAAAATAATATTATGAGTTTGAAAATAGCTTCCCGGTGGTTCGGGAACCAACTTGCATTCTCACTCAGTTCTCGGCCCGTTTTTCTTGACGTGTAATAAGAAGTTTTATGATATTTACTGACGATAAATACAAAGTTTTCACAATGTTAATTACTTATAGTTTGGCAGGACCTATGAATAAAAATGACGTTATAATCCGTTATATAGCATCCGTGTTGATGCTATGGCCGAGGCCGCAATAACCAAGTTACACTGTATTTGTTAAGCTAACCTTCTTTATATTAATTAATAATGAATCTTGTTGCTTTACATACATGTTACTGTTACTATATCACGTACAAAAGAATACACGTTCATTATATTTTTGTAACCATATATGCTTTTCATTGACTTTTCATTCGTTGATGTGGTGTTGGTATATTTTGTTCAAAACTGATGTAAACAATAAAAAAATTGATTTTCATTGACTTGAAGCCCTGATATTTGTTGAGCATGTGCTAACCTGTGTGTGCTGAGATGCGACGGGAGCTCTGCTTGGAGCGTGTATGCGTGCGAGTGGAGGAGGGGAGCCTGGCCCGTGGTGAGGGGGAGGGGGCGGTCGACCTGCCAGTGTCGCTGCTGCGTCCTCGCTTCGTCGGTGCTGCACCACCAGCACTCCTTCTCAAACACTGCAACTCACAAGCAAACCATCAACATCAAACATTAGAGAAACGACGAATATGTTAGAAAACAAACAATAAACATTGTCTTTTTTTCTTTAGGGCTACTTTTGAATATAAATATAAATCTGAGTAACCTTTTTACTTTATTTCGTCACATGTGTGATATAAATCAAGTTACTTGAAATTGTATTAGTAGCCGAAACAAGTCGTAACGAAATAATTTAAAAAGGGTACTCAGACTTATATTTTTATTAAACAAGAAATATTTTCACGATGTTTTATTGTCATCAACCAGTTCTCTGGATGATTCTTTTATTATTCCAGTTTGTAAAGCAGCTGTTATAGAATATGTAGAATGCCGTAGGTTGCAGGATATGTAGTGGTCAGTAAATTTCCGGAGTGTTTGCGAAATTTCTTTGTTTTTTTTTTGTGGTGGAAATAAATTAATTATCCATTATTTATATGGAATAATATATAATTTTGCCATATAATGAAATATTATTACAATTCTTATTATTAATAGTGAAACGTTCTAGTGAAATACAAAGCAAATTTGTTTTTTCTATCTCTGAGTTATTTCTATTTGCTCTGCAGCTTTCCTTTTTTAATAGTTATTCAAAATTTCTCTCTTCGCTCCATTTTGTTCTCACCCAATTTTTCAGGTATTTTTTTCTAAAACCAGACTAGAAAAAACTAAATGCCGTCATAATGAACTGAATCTCCAAAAAAACCCTTTTTTCTCAGGGTTTGCAACCATTTTTCTCATTACAATGAGAGGATTGAAATCATGTTCACATTATTAGGGTTCCTATTTAAATATTATTGAATTCTTAAACCTTGCATCCCCCTACAAAAGGTAGAATAATTTACAGTTATAACAACAAAATTAGTTTATATTTATTTAAATGCATAAACAAATGAATCAATGGTTTCGAGAGAATCAACAGGTTACCTAAAAACTGTTTCTCTCATACTTTGTGGTTAATGTAGTTCAAATGAGAGTAGTGCTCCCAGTTCTTATGACTACCACGAAAATTTACAGTTGAAATATATTGTAACAATCACCCATTCACCATCAATCAGCTATGCGAAATATTTTCGTCCAAAATTCAACCCCTTAGCCAAGGGCAAAAAAGGTGCCTAAGGTATAGAGGAGAAATTCCTGAGAGGTAGTCCGGCGTAAAAGACAAAATAATTTCGCAGAACCAACTTGAACGGGAAGGTCTGCTCCCAGAATTCTTGAAGGACGCTCACCACTACTGACCATGTTAACATCAAGCAGTTAAATTTCGTTTGCCGCCCTCGGGGACGTCATTCAATGCAAGGCGAGGTGGCGGTCGTCTACATTGTATCATCTCCAAGAAAGAGAAGAAAAATATTCCAGATCATATTCAATCTATCAGCACCAGGATGATCAACGAAGGTTATTAGTGGTTCCAGAAATCACCATACAGTGTCTTCATAGAAGAAACCAGGTTTTTATCATTGATATAATTTTTATCATTGGTTGACATCAATTCAGCTGTGATAAGATCAAATCTAAAAATATTTAAATTCAACCAAATTAGTAAAATGCTTAGCTACAATATTTATTTCAGACATTTAAAATGATATTTTCTATTTGAATGATACAAGGTGCGGCAGTCAATCGGGCGATTTTAAAAGCGTTATCAAGAGTGAATGATTAGATTTATTGACATGAAACATACAAAAACACAGAGTAAAGATAGTAGCATTTAGTTTACAAACTCAAAAAATTAAAAAAATAGAAAAGAAAAGTACTATTTTCGAAAAATAACATCTGTCAGATGTCCACCATTCCTATGTATGCACTCAGTAAGTCTTCTGCTAACATCGCTCATTACACGTTGCAGCATCTCCACTGGAATTTGTTCAATTTCATTCTGAATTCGATTTTTCAACTCCTGAATTGTGAGTGGTGCTGGAGACATAAACACTTTTCCTTTTAAGTAGCCCCACAGAAAAAAATCGCAGGCTGAAAGATCGGGGGATCTGGCCGGCCATCCGATATCCCCATGTCTCGAGATGACGGTCAACAATTATTCCCAGGTATTTAACGGTTTTAGAGTCCTCTAGTTTAGGACAGTCACAATCATTCAAACCTATTTATTACATTTGATATTATGAATTTTCAAGTTTATTCGGTTTACAGGTTGAGTAGCAGCATTTGGTGTGAAGTCATGAATGAAGATTTTTTATGATTCAGAGTCAGGGTATGATAGTCAAGCCAGTTCTTGACCCTGGAAATACCCTTCTCAGCTGATATTTTAGTACTCTCCCAGTTATCACCCGAAAAAACTAAAGTGGTGTCGTCGGCAAATGAGATTGTTTGACCATTTTGCAAGTCGAGATTCAGGAGGTCATTAATGTATAGTATGAATAAAATTGGTGAGAGTACAGTCCCCTGCGGTAAGCCGTAATCTAAAAGATTTTCAGTACTGGATTTATTTTCAATTGATAATATTTGAGAGCGACCTTCAAGGTAGCTTGTAAAAAGTTTCAGGGGCAAACCTCGAATTCCAATTCTATTGAGCTTTTCCAACAGTTTGGTGTGTGGGACAGTATCGAATGCTTTTTTCAAGTCAATAAAAATTGCAATAGATTTTTATTATTACTAAAATTTTCAGTTAAAGTTTTTACTAATAACGAAATAGCGTCTTCTGTGTTTTTTCCTTCTTGAAATCCAAACTGGTTAGGGTGAATCACCTTTCTCACAACCATGTATTGTACTAGCCGCTTTTTAATAAGCTTTTCCATGATCTTTGAAAATCCACTTAGCAAGCTTATTGGGCGGTAGTTATTGGGATCGTCAACATCTCCCGATTTATGTAAAGGTATGACTTTAGCCACCTTGAACTCCTCCGGAAAAAACCTCTTCAAACATTTATTAATTAAATTTTTAAAGGTTTAGCAATATAGTGGGCAATGATTTTTAGACAGCTATATTTTATTAATTCCTGGTGCTGAGCTGGATTGGGAAAAGGAAAAAAGGAAATCCTATTCGTGAAAAACGGGAATTTTGACCAGTTGGAGGAGGGATGTTTTTATTTTCTTTATTCAGTTCTTCTGCGAGTACTCTCCCGATAGACGAAAAATGTTTATTTAAAATTTCAGGATCAATATCAGTCTTTGAATTTTTCTTTTCTACATCAAGTATTTCATTTATGGTATTCCATGTCTTTCTAAAGTACTTTCCAAAGCATTCAAAAAAAGATTTGCTGATAGAGAGGGTGATCTGTATATTGCAATTAAATTGATCTCATTTTTAGTGATAGGATTTTTAATATTAAGTATCAATGAGTCTGATTCCATAATTTCAATGTTTAATTTGTTAAAAGACAGTTCATTACTGATGAAAACACAGATACCATTCTTTCTATTTCTCTTACCTGGCTGATTTATTGACGAGTAACCATTCAAAACATAGTTGAAAGGCTCGTCTTCGCTCATCCACGTCTCAGACAATACTATAATATTAAATTTTAAGGAACAGTTTTCAATTGTGTAGGCGAATTCATCGAAATTCTTGTTTAGGCTTCGTATGTTCATGTGAAGAACACTCATTGAACTCCTCTCCACATCATTAACAAAATTAATTGGTAGGGGTGGAAGAATATTATCTAACTCAATTGTATTGTAGCATTCCTGTGCAGCTTCATTGTCAAAATTATCAATTATAACCATGAAAGGTTATTAAAATTTAATTCAAGATTAAAAAGGAAAGAGAAAAAATAGACAAGAGAAAGTAGAAAAGATATAAGCTACTAATTTCTTTGAAAAACTATGTGATAAAAGAAAAATTAACGTTAAATGAAAATTTGTTAGTTTTTAATTTTAAAAGTTACTTAGATTAGGTATAGAGAAGAAGTGGTATGGGCACATTCAAGCCATGCCTCAAACGAAATTTTATCAGGTAAACTTGATCATCCTTCTGTACGGCATTTCTATATTTTGTTTACCTCGAAAAGAAAGGATAATTCAGTTGACTGAGATAGTAGGCTACTATCGATGAACGAAAATAAAAATAAGAATAAAAATAAAAACAAAGTGCTTAATGTAAGAGAGAGATACCGCCGTGAGCGAGAGGAGAAACTGCATCACTTTTGCTCTATTGCAAACTGTTACTACGATAAGAACAGAAGTAGATGAAGGAATCTTGCTGTATTTTTGAAAGAGAACTGTAACTAGAGAAGTTGGTGATCAGGGTCGACAATGCTACCTGGACTAGGCACTCTAATGATAAGATTGCTTGGAAAGTTTTACCGAGGAACAAAATCATGAAAAGAACAAGAATCAAACATTGAATTGACAAGTAAGCTGTTGCAGCCTAGAATGCAATTTATCAATTTTTATATTTATTTACTTGATTGGGAAACATGTTCCTTACAGTTGCCATGGACTTTCTTGCAGTGTGACTGGTAGCCCCATCTTGTTGGAAGAACGTGTCTTCGTTCACAGGAAGATGAGCAATTGCAGGAGCTAAGAAATTCTGCAACATTTGGACATAGCGTTCCCCTGTCACAGTTACAGCCCTTTCCCTCTCATCATCAAAGAAGTAGGGACCAATAATTGCAAAAGAGGATATCGCACACCATACAGTAACTTTTAAGCTATGGAGTGGTTTCTCGTGGATTTCGTACGGGTTTGCGTCTGACCAATAGCGGAAATTTTGCTTGTTAACGTATCCTGACAAATGGAAATGTGCTTCGTCGCTCATCAGTAAGTTGTTAATAAGATTCTGGTTTCCATTAATCAACTGCAGAAGTGTCTCACAAAATTGAAGTCTGTTTCCATGGTCTTGGTCCTGTAATGCATGAACAATTTGAATTTTGTACGCATGGAAATGAAGATCTTGATGTAAGATTCGTCTGAAAGCCCAAGTGCCACAGAATGACGACGCGCTGAGCAGCGTGAACTCCGTTCAAAGGCCTCTCTAACTGCCACTATGTTCTCTGGTGTACGCACTTTTTTGCACAACCACCTCTCTTCTTCACTGTAGAACCAGTTGCCTCAAAGTTACGAACCCAGGTCTTTATGGCATTGGCTGATGGAACAGCATTATTACGATGAATCTCGAACTCTCTTCTAAATTCACGCTGAGCGATCACATAGCTGTTTTTATAAAATGCTTTTACGGCATAAGCACGCTGTGCTCCTGTCCACTGCTCCATTGCTACTAAAATGCTTAAAAGTTTTCTACACGATGGGCGTAGCATCGTTCTCCCCACTCCAGCCAAACGAACACAAGCGCTGTTGCAAAATCGCCCGATTGACTGCCGCACCTTGTATTTATTTTTGTAAAGTGTCAATATCAATATGCCATTTGCCTTTTTCATTATAATTATCTAACGACTCCAAATCGTCTAGTGTTTTTATTTACAAGTGTTGTGTTATTAGAGCCCCTCCCTTCTGTATTGTTTAATACAGTTTCGAGTTTGAGTAGAATAATATAGTTGGGAAAGATGAGTAGTCTACATTTTATTAATTTATTTCAGACATTCTAAATGATATTTTCAATTAATGCTGGGTTGTTATAAAGTACATAGTTTTTTATATTTATCAATTTAATGCTTCTACTAAAGATTTATTCTGGGGTATTTGTTTATTCAAATTTCAAGAGTCGTTCCCTAATAATTGACATGGCGCCTTGGCTTTTTTAAATCTTTACATTTCAAATTTTTATTTTTCAATTTCACCATTAATCAATTACTAAGTGTAGATCTATATTAAATATTACACTAGACATTTTGAATCTTGGTTAATTAGAGGAGTGAAAAAGTGACTTTTCAGTTCACGAAAATATCAAACTGCCATATTAATCGACTGATAAATATTACAACCAAGTCTCCAGACTTTCACTTGACTCTGTAATATAATTTAAGTATTAATTTGAGTTAAAATAATGTTCCTCTCATTCACATATTATATTCCATTTTTTTTATTCTCAACAGTTAAGATTTTTTATTTTAATTCTTCTAAAATATTTTCCAATCAGACAAGAATAAAATAAAATAAAATTTCAAATTTAAAAAGAAAAATTAAATTTACCTAAAATAGAATATTTATTTGCAAATGCAGACCAACCTGTTGTTGAGGTTGCCTATTGCGTTTGACACGACCAGGAGACCAGCTCAGGTTGTCTGCAATTCGTGAACGCTTTATCCACTCGTCGTACCTAGTGTTCCACCCTGTGTAATGCACCAAGTACAGAGTCTCTGAATTCTCCTCTTTGCTGCTCAATACCTGTCAATCAAAAACAACATCAATATTTGACTTGTTAATGTTCATCGTAAAGTACTTTATGTGCATCTAAGAAGACTTCATGGTTAGTAGGAATTTCATTTATTTATTCATTGGATGAAAGATTACAATGTCGGAATGAAAACACAGGCGCTGGCCCAAAACTTCTGTTCCTAAATTTTGCAGTAAAAGTGATGTAGGAATCTCAAAGTAGTCAATATGGCAAGTGAAAATTAGTGTCAAAATTTAAAAGTAGTCTTTACGAGACTCTTAAGTAGTCTTTCAAGTCTAGGGAGCGGTTGACTCAGTTGTCGCTTAGATAAGTTAAGAATCATGCGCCTGCTACTCCCGTTGGAAGAGTGATCTCTTGAGCCAATTCCTCTGAATATGATTCATAGATTGTAAAATCGCTTCCCGGTGGTTAGGAATTCATCTAAAACTGTAGGTCCCCATTTACCTCTTATTATCATATGCCTCATTACCCACACACAAGCCTAGAGCTCTTGTTTCGGGTTTCACCCTCAGCAAAAATGTACTTTTACATAATAATACACAAGTATTATGAATTCACAATAGAAAAAATATGTAAATACATCATTACTCCCTAATTTTCATATAATGCAACAACTATCTTAAGAAAATCCTTTCAAGAAAAAAGAGCAATTTCAAGGTAGTATTACCAATTCATAAAGGTGACCTTACCTCATACAGTACATGACAACAAATGAGAGATGAGAAATATTACTTGACGCATTTTTTATAAAATATTGCAACTAATATGAGAATGAATGGCATATTAAAAGCTTTCAAACCTGAAGAGCATCTAACCTCGCTCTAATATGCAATCACTAATGGTACTATCAGAAAGTTGTTAAACATACTCTTACCTTTGCCTCGTAAGTCACTTTCGACTCATGTGTTGGTCCGTAATAGACTTTCAGTTTGTCCCCAACTGATACCGACTTGTAGCTAGGTAATTGATCAAGAACTCTGCAATAAAAATTCAATTGAATCTGAGAACAGTCAATTAGTAATTATTCAAGCATCAGACTAGGCTATATCTAATAGAAACTTGACAATAAAATAAATATCATACTACTAGTAAATGATAATTACTATCTCAAAAGTACTAATACTATTGCTTGTATACTAGAAAAATGGAATAAAAAGTCAATAATGCCCATGATCAGTGTATCGAAATGCTATGAGTGAATTCGGTTGAAAAAAGTGGAATAAATAAACTATCTAGGAGAAAATGTTTCCAGTTGAGTGATACTCACTCTTCACAAGGTCCTTTCTCGTCTTCTTTACGTTTCCTTCCTCGTCTCTTATCGGCTTCTGACTGCTCCTTACTGTTGTTGGGTGAAGACAAGTTTTGGGGCGAAGAAGAAGTCTTCTTTGTGTCTGTGCTGGTAGGCTCTTTTCTCACTCTTATCGGTATATCTTCTTTAGATTTAGATCGCGTCAACTGTATATTCTAAAACAAACGATCAAAAATAAGATTTCCAAATTTTGGAAGGATAAAACAATATTGTTTGACAGAAAATCTAAAAAAAATCTTTTACAGGAAACTATGTTAAAAGGTAAGTTTCCATCTTCACGTTTCAGTTGCATTCAAAAATTTCAGAAGAGCTGCAAACCATCAGTGACACTACGAATACACAAATCTTCTTCACAAGTGTTTCATAAATTCTGTGAATACTACTAATAGAATGCTTGATGTAGTTTAAAACAGTATGATCTCAACTTCTTACAATAATACTTCAGTACTATAATGGAAAATTAAATCACAATAAAATAGTAGAGTCGAGAATATTAATAATTTAAAATTATACAGACGTTTGAAGAAAATTATAGAAAATAGATGGACATGATCCAAAGCTTGACTCCTGAGATGTTGAAACTAGTTTTGTTTAGTGATGATTGCAAACTATTTTCTGTAACCAACTTTATAATAATTTTGACGTTGATTAGAAAAACTAGAGAAATCAATACGAATATAACATTGAATTGCAGGAATTATAAAATATATTTACATTTGACAATCACAATTTAACGAATCTACACACATATATAGAAAGCACCAGATGACTCTAAAAATATTGTTCAATAGATTCATAAGACTTGGTAGAGTAAAGAAGGATTCGAGTGCTACAAATGGTCCATGAATTTATTTACAAAATTTTGAGTAGGAATGAAGCTTTTGAAATCAATAAGTTGAGCTTTAAACCCATCTCGAAACCGCTAAGCTCAACTAATTGTTAGAAAGGTCAGCAATGGAACCCTTGCTTGAATTTGTGAATAAATTAGAATGGAAATAGGAAACTTACTTGACGGATGGATTATGTTGTATAGAATTGTTAGAAAAGAAGGACTAGTTTTTGACTCAGGTCTGGACAAAATATTATTCGTAATTCATATGATCGTGTAGTAGAGGAAGAAGTACATCTGAACCTGACACCTGCAAAGCCATTATAAGGCATTTGAAATACGGTAATTATTATAGAATCAACAGATACAGGACGCATAACACTGAGCTCTCATAGAAAAAAAATATCAATTATATTTCAACTGAGATCTGAAACAATCACCTAACCAGGGTTTCAAGAGTGTCCAACACGTAAGACATGTTCAAAATTGTATAGAAATTTCGTGATTCATGCAATTTTTCACGGGGTCTACAACCGGATAATTCTACAAAGAAAAACGTCCTTTTCTGGACGTTAAGATCTTAATTTTTGTTAAATGTTCACAAATCCTCTGGATCCCAGAATCCGTATTTTCTATATTGACGTGATGAATAACATAGTAACATATAAATAATGAATTAAACAAAGAAGAAAGCAAGGATTACTTACAAATGCTATGGAACTTACAATATCGAGATGATAGCAACAAAACTACTTCTGTCTAGTCTAGTTTGGATGTCCAGTCTAGTAAAGTGTACGATTGTCTGGTCAACAAATAAAATTTCAACCACTGATAAGTAATTTTAAGATGAGAAAAATTTACGACAAAACTGGATGAAAATTCAGCAAGAGGTTGATACATGACAGTTACAGCACAGCTTGACAGGACGGACACAATATGTACCTAATAGGAAAGTGGAGAAGCATACAATGCAAGTCATAACTGAATAGTGTAAAAAGAGTTTCTACTTTTGGATTAGAGGATGTATTTTCAAGTATGTTAGAGTGAGCAGTTTTCCAAGCACCTTCTAATGAGAACTTTTTTAATTTGATATCTGAATGGTTTTACTGCGCCTACAAATATTTCTTGTAAGATTTTTAAAATTAATCTTGAATGTAGGTAATGAGCTAAAATAATTGAAAATTCAAAAAATTTCAGTTTGTACATAAAGCCAAGAGTTGAATAAGTTTGGAAGGAGTGTTTTCCCTTATTTCATCACGAAAGTATATAATTACAAATTGTATGGTTCTCTGAATTAGAATAAATTGACGGGATTGATGCACATCGGAAGTATTAATTCAAGGGTCAAACATTTATGATAAAAATCTCTATGTGCTATAAAGGAAGAAAATTGAATATTAAAATACATGAAATTGAGGACAAAAAGTACTGTAGATATAGTACAATGGGATGCTTGAGATGAGTAGCTCACATTTGGAAAATGCTTGAAATAGAAAAATATAATCAATATTGTTAACTTAGTATTATTTAAATAATGATGGATGTGCAATGTGAGGAATGAAATTTCTAACAAACCTTGTATAAAAGGCTACAGAAGCATAATAAGACTTTCTAGTTACAGTACATGAATTAAAAGGTGAGTAAAAACCATCCACTAATTGGACTAATTGTAAAAGGCTAATTGTTTGGAATACGAGAAGTAATATTCTTTTGGCAAAGAAAACGAAACAGAACATCATTTTCTTGGAAAAAGTTTTCCAAGTTCTATTGATTCTTATCGTGCATACACTTATTATATTAATTATTGTGCAAAATTTCCTTTACTGAGAACCAAAACACACCACATAATTATGGAAGCAATGATAATCAGGACAAAACAACATTGATTTGTACAGTTGGGAGTTAGAAAATGTTAGCAGAGTGATTCTACAGAAGCTGAACCGAGGTTTTAATACGGCATTTGCTTGGAGTAAATTTACTTTTATAATTGGGACTGAATGATGAAAGGGACATCAACGATAATTCTAATTTAATAACTAATGTAATAGTTTTTCTCAGTAATAACTTATTGAATTGAAATGTTTTATGAACAATGGATCGAGAAAAAATGTTATTCGAACCCAAACCTATTTCCATGATTCCAATTTGGCTTTCATCTCAGTACTGTTATCTAACTAATGTTATCTACTTATCATTAACTAATGTATTTTTACATCTTACATAGCCTAAGTATATTTATTGTTTATTCTAATATTAATTTGTGTATGTTAGAATAGAGAAAATAAGCTCATTGGTCTTTAGACCAGATAGGCCTAGCTATAGTTAATTAATTTAAAATATCCGTTTGTTATCACAGTTATGAAGTAATCAATCAACTGATTTCTCAAAAAAATGTAACAGCCCACTAACTACTCCAAGCAAACAGTAGTCAAGCCTCGAGCAACACAGTAAAGATTGATATTTATTTGAAAGAACCTTGCTGTGATAGGCTGAACCACCACTGTCAAGATGGCTGCCGCCGTCTGTGCTCCGAGGCCTCAGCGCGGCGGCCTGTGATTGGCTGATGGGCAGCGCATGCGCAATGGGACTCGTTTGGTTGACGGGCTGTGTGTCTTGG
Organism: Nilaparvata lugens; assembly: GCF_014356525.2. Classification (NCBI taxonomy): domain Eukaryota; kingdom Metazoa; phylum Arthropoda; class Insecta; order Hemiptera; family Delphacidae; genus Nilaparvata; species Nilaparvata lugens. Next base: position 37,155,884 of record NC_052507.1, read on the forward strand.
CTTTGAGCACCACAACGCGGTGATATTGTTGGAGTTACACTGCGCAAGCCTGTACCCGAACCCATGGCATCATCCTTGCACATAAAAACAGATCACACACATATAATCCCACCCAAATAATCCTAACCGCTCACTCAACTTTCCACATTTAAATTAAATTATAGTGGTGTCCGCCATCGGTACAGAGCACACACATATATTCCTATTCTGATCCTAATTATCCTAACTGCAAGCATAGCTTGTATACAAAAAAATATCTAGACGGACAAAGAAATATCTACAGAATCTTTAACGAGTAAAGTATTATTTGAAAATGTTGTCACATATTATATAAATTCAGCAGAAGAAAATCTAACAGGATATACTGTGGGGCGAAATCGTACAGAAGAAGCTGATAATGGAATAATAATTGAAAATCACAGCATGATTTAAAGTTGATCATAACAGTAATGAGTTTACAAAACTAATAATTTATGAGTTTAGAAGACTTTCTCTCATAATTTTATTAGAATGGATAGATCTAGAAGACTACCTAGCAACCACGTTCAAAATAAATTAAAGTCGAGTAGTTTATACAATAACCATTCGATATAATAGTGCTCCAATAAAAAACATTTGTCAACATCTATTCGAGAAATAAAAAAACATTTGTCAACATATATTCGAGAAAAAATTCAACTCATTAAATAATATCCAAAAAGTTTTTTTTCGAATAATTCGAATGTAACTGAGCTGAAGAAATTAAAAGGGTAGAAGAAAGATAATGGAAAGGGCGAAAAATTAAAAGGTTGAAGAACGAATATAGGTACGATTGCTCATCTTAACGAGCACTTCGTCAAAGTGATGCTTTCCAAAGATGAATGTAGAATTTTTCATTCATTAATCATTTTTGACATAGAAATTATCTCTCAGATCATGATTTTAAAGCAATACAAAACGAATAAAAATAAGATGCACACTGATGAGAGGACTGAATCGATGAGGATGATGATATGAAACAGAAAAAACAGTTTTTAAGAAATTGAACCATCACCAATATACTGCAACAAGAGAATAACAAACACTTCTTGCAATTATTTCAATATATTAATGTTTTCTAACTGCTATTACTTTTACTAGACTCATTTAAACAATCCCGACAAACTGTGAGTAATAGAATGTAGATGTTGTAATAGAATATAATTAGAGTTGATACTTAAAGAAGTGACTAAAGAATACTCAGTGCTTAGTGAATTAGTGCCGATGTGAAAAAAATTAACATTGAAATTTATACAAGGGTATACTACTCCCTAATGTTCATACAGAAGAGCAATAAACCCATACAAATTTTCTAGTCCAGAGAAATTTCGATAGATTTTACAAGTAGTCATTTTGTATATATTTTACTGAACACGATGAAAATTCAAGTTTATGTCGAATTCTCAATTCTAACTTCAAAGGCTCTTCAATAGTGGAAGTTCTACAATACATAATTTGATGTGATTATTCACGTGACTGAATTTTAAAAGCCCAATTCAATTCAATATTATAATTAATATTCAGCAATTCTACAATGTTAATTAATAAAATAGATGATATGAAGAAGTACGATATCTTTTCGTACACCTAACCCAGCAAAAGCTTTCCAAACTTTGAATTTCAATAAATTCCAATTTTAACTAATATGCACAAAAATATAAGCACACCAATACAAGACACACATGGAAATTATACATAAGTACTAGCGTAAATTGAAAAAGCAGGCTTGGTAGCGTGACGTCTACAAAATTCAAAATTGATTTGATTAGACCTATTGGTCTAAAGCCATTTGTTATTAAAAATGGGATTGTTCACTCATTGTCGGAATAGAGCTTCATGAATAATCCCATAAGAGCCAATGGAATTCTTGCTCTGACTGACAGAGCAGAAATTCATTGGACAACAGAACTTGAATACCAACTTATCCCATGCAATCACTCTATGGCAAGTCACCAAACCTGCTTCTAAGTTTGCACTAGACCTAAGACTCGAACTCATTACAACAATTTCAGGGAATAGTTTCAAAACTTATTCCAATTCTAGATAATAGACATAACTGCATGGGTCAAAGAAGCCAAGTAGTGGTTTCTATTTTCCATGGTCTGTTGTTAAGCTAATTTGTTGTAATGTAAACGAGCCTTCAGCGATGTTTCAGGCAGTACACTCAGCATACAGCATGTTTCCCACATTTCTTTGCTACTCAAAAAATACTTTTAAATAAACCCAAGGCTCATATCGAGAAACGATACTTGAGGCTTGCTTGATTAGAAAATTATTAATGCACATAAAATATTTAACTGGTTATTCACATCATGTAACTCTGATTGAAGAAAGTAAATGGAATAGAGATTCTGACTCTTTAGTTGAATGATTACAAGATGAAAGTTTTTGACTGAAAAGGCGAATGTGCACCCACAGATCATTTTATTTGATTAGGAAAAATGTATACATACTGTAATTATTTCATTAAATAAATGAACATTTTTTATGATAATTACGTGCAAACATAAGCAAGCCTCAAGCACAACAAATATGAACCTTGGACTGGATAACTATATGTTAGTAATACACAGTGTGTTGCATTTACACACACAGGTCATGCCAAGCTTTCAAATTGATTACGAAAAGTAAAACAGGAAGAGAAAGGATTGTTGATCGTTGTTATTTTTGTTGTTGCATTCGCAGAGTGAAAGAGAAAGAGAGACAGGTGCTGGTCGGTGTGTCATTGTTTCCATCATCATCATCATCGTGATCACCATCAACACACGCCTTACCTTGTCAGTGTTTTCATCATCGTCATCAGCAATGTCGAGGCCGTTTACTACTTCGGGGATGGTGGTCTTGCTCGCATGGTGGCATGCATTGCTCGCATCCTCATCATCATTATCATCATCATCATCATCATCACCATCATTGCCATCGGGCTGTCGTTTGGAGGGAGGTGGAGGGTTTGGAGGAGGTGGGTTGGGTGGGGGGAGAGATTTAGTTACTGGGGAGGGTTTTGGGATGGGTTGTGTAGAGTTGTGGGAAGTGGGTGGTTGTTGGGTGAGTAGGGTAGTTTTAGAGAGAGGTTTGTTGGTGGTGGTTGTGAGGGTAGTAGTGTTAGTACTAGTTCCACCCTTCAGTTTGAACTTGCGAACGATGGATTTCATGCGATCTTTGAGGGATCGCTTCTGTCGCACGGCAGCAAGGCCGAGTGACGGCCGTTTCGCCTTGGGGGGTTTCGATGATGTCTCCTCAGTTCCCCCTCCTCCTCCCCCGCCACGTGGACCCTTCCTGACACCCGTCACCTTCTCAAATAGACTCCTCTTCTTCGGCTGTTGTTCTTTGGCGGCCACTTTCCCCTGCTTAATCTCACTTTTCGCTTTCTCTTCGTAGTTGTCCTTTTCTTCCTGTTTTGCTTTTGCCTCGCGTCTGCCGGTCATCACCTTGTTCGCTTTGTGCTGCTCTTCGTTGCTGGACGATGCCGTCAACTTCACCCTCTCCTTGCTCCTTGCTCCTTCTTCACCACCCCTCCTCGTCTCCTCCACACTCTTCTTCACAGTCGTCGCTACAGCCTCGTGCTGCTGCTGCTGCTGCTGCTGCTGCACCTTCTCCATCTCCTTCTTCTCCACTTTGTTGTCCTCCTTTGTCATTGCTTTAGCACTCCTCATCATCTCTTTGCTGCGACTTTCCCTTTTAGGGGTTTCTACAACTGTTACCTCTTTCGGCTTTTCCTCTTCTTTCACCACTTCTTCTTTCTTGATGACATCTTGCGAAGTGGAGGCCTCTTTTGGATCGTCAGAATCTTTGCCGTCTTTGTCCTGAAAACATGAATTCCACAATGTAATTTCATTTTAAAAATAAAATGCATGTTAACGGCTTTATATTTTCAAAATAAGTCAATATTTTCAATTTTTTAAATATTATTGAGAGCGATATTTTTATTTGTTTCAGTTTCTAATACTATAAATCTAGTTCTAGAGTATAAGTAATAGTTTAAGTCGGAGTTAGTTTAAGTCGGAGTTAGTCTAAGTGCCGTTTGGACGGTTTCACTTCAAGATAATCTTATTTGAAGCTGGATTAAATCCGTATCAAGTGTTGTTCGCTACAATGTGTTTCATTTTGAGTTGAAGCCACCAGCAGATTAAATTCAGTTTAACCTTTGACTGTTCAAAAGGCTCTGAAAGTTCCACGTTCCATAGTTAATTTAGTTTTGGAATGAATAATAGAATTGACTGAAATTGATGGAAACTGAATTCTTCAGTTTTTAGCTGGAAATGAAGTTTTGGAAAGTCATTGAAAATATGAAAGTGAGCTCTAGTCGAATTTTATTATAAAATAGCTATAAGGTCCAGGTAGGATTTATTTCAATTATATTTCAAAATGTTTTTACATACCCATAAAGGAATCGCCTACGATTCCTGTATAACTGCTAGTTCTAGAAAAGTCTTTTGAATTTATACCCACAATCGCGGAAATGTAATTTGAAATACAGATCCACTATACCTATCTTTTAAATTTGAATTCACATCAGAATGTAAACGAACCGGAATCTCAAGCTTAAGTGCAATAACAGAAAGTTTTTCCTGTTGAAATAATGAATTTCGAAATCTGTAACTCCTATAATTTGAAGTTGATAAAATACTATTCAAGGGAATATTTTTAAAATCTGTTAACCTTGATTTTTGGTGTAGCGCGATCTCTGTCTCTGATGAGACTCCTGCTGGACCTATGTCTCGCTCTATTGTTTCTAGGATGACTTAGCATGGTGCAACCAAGTTTTCGGTAGAAATCCTCGAAACTGTGCAAAAACCTGGAAATGAAAAAATAAGATGATGATTGAGTAGGATAGAGACATCCAATCAATTTTCAAGAGAAAATTTATTTTGATTTTAATTGTTTGTTGTGTCCAAATATCAAATAATGTACTGCATATATTATAGTAGAATATCGGGGCACCGAGCTTCGCTCCGGAGTACAAAAGCATAGTACAAATTCAAGTGAAATACTATATCAGCCAAAGTAAACAGTACTGACATGGTAATACTTAATTTTACGTATAAATTTCAACAAATTCTGTAATATAGGCAGCATTTGGATTTTTAATGATAATAATTGAATTTATTATAAGTATGATTATGAAAAAAGTATCATTGATATCTGATAGTACATATTGGTATCATGATTAAACTACTAACTAAGGGCCGTTTGCACAGTGACAGTTTAAACTAAAATTTCATGATCAAATCCGTATCAAGTCTCGTTTGCTATAATGTGGTTCATTTTGAGTTTTTTTTTAGATTACGTTCTAAAGACTCCAGTCATGGAGTATAAGACAAGTCATGTTATTACATAATAATTCTAACACTAAGTAGTTCAACCTAGTTTAGGTTTGAAAGGAATTCTTGTACACTATAAAAAGCTCTATCAACTAAATATTTTTTCATTTGTTTTTTGAAAATCTTCAAATCATCATTACTTTTCAAGATTTGAGGTAGCTTGTTATAAAATTTCCTACCAATATAATCTGGTTTTTGTTCAAATAACCTACTATTGTGACCCATTATATGATAATCTGCTCTGTTTCGCGTATTATACTCATGAACATCTGAATTCTGGATCACACCACTCGTTTTCACATGCATTACAACTTCATATACATACAAAGATGGCACAGTTAATAGACCAAGCTTTTTAAATAAAGGCCTACAAGAGTCTAACCTATTCACTTTCTCTATACATCTGAGTGCCTTCTTTTGAATCTTAAACACTCTGTCCATATTTTGTTGAGATGAATTACCCCATACTAAAATAGCATACCTAATATGAGATAGTATAAGTCCATGGTAAGCAGTTAACAGTAGTTTTTTATCATTCAGCCTAGCAAGCTGCCGCAGGACAAATACCCCAGATGATATCTTATTACATATCCTCTCAATGTAAGGATGCCATGTTAATTTCCTGTCCAATAAAATTCCCAAGAATGCTACTTTCTCTTCTTGGTCTAATTCATTTTCCTCTACAAACACATTTATTTCTCTATCCTCTACTGAATTATATTTACTTTTGAATTGTAGGAATTGACATTTCTTACTATTTATTGTTAATTGCCTTTGCTTCAAGAATTGGACAATTGACTGTACTCCAGTAAAAGCATTTATTTCTAGACTATCTAATAAATAATTGTTAAAGATAAGCGATGTGTCATCAGCAAACAACAGAGCTCTGTGATCTTTTAACTCTTTTGGTAATTGGTTCACATACAACAGAAACAGTAAGGGACCCAGAATTGAGCCTTGAGGTACTCCAGCCTGGACCTCCAGTTTTTGAGATTTAATTTTTACTATTTCATTCCCATCCACCTTGGTAAGCTCAACACACTGGTTTCTACCTATGAGATATGATTCAAACCATTTTAGTTCTATACCATTCACACCTACAGTTTTTAGTATTTCCAATAATATTCTATGGTTCACACAATCAAAAGCTTTGGATAAATCAAGAAATATTGCGGCTGCCTTCTCACCTGAATCTATTATATCTATGAGTCTTTCAACAAGGGATACTATTGCAGTCTTAGTAGATTTCCCTTTCTGGAACCCATGCTGTTCATCACATATGAAATTAATTTCTTCCAGGTGCATCAATAACCTATCTAAAACTACTCTTTCAAAAATTTTACTTATTACATTTATAATACTAATGGGTCTATAATTTTCAACTCTTTCAGAATCACCGCTCTTGAAAATTGGCAAAATTTTTCCTTGTTTCAGATCATCAGGGAAAATACCCTGCTCTAGTGAAGTATTAAGGAGATGCAATAAAGGGTCCAGTAATTCATTTTCACATTCTTTTAAAATTTTGCTTGAGACCCCGTCCAATCCTACTGTTTTTTTGTTATTCAAATTTTTTATTATTCTTGACAACTCATCTCTTGATAATGGATGAAATTTAAATACCTTTTCAATTGGCTCAGCATTTAATGTAGTTGTATTATAAGTATTAGTGTTCAGTGACTTTTGGAGATTATATGCAACCTGTTGATAATATTTATTGAAAAAGTTACAAATGTCTATACTATCATCCATATAATTTTCATGTTCATCGATTATCCTAGGGACATTAGTAACTGTATCTTTTTGAGCTGCTCTCCTATTTCTATTAATTACCTCCCAAACAGCAGAGTTAAAATTGGTACTAGTTGTTAATATTTCAGCTGTTTTCTTACACTTAGCTTTCCTCACTTCTTTTGCATAGTTTTTCTTTAGACATTTGTATTTGACTTCACTCGGAACATCCCTCACTAATTTAAATTCCTCATAAGCTTCCCTAACAATATTTCTTTGAGTAAGAATATCTTCAGTTATCCATTCATCTACTTTGTTTAATTTACTTTTTACTTTGACTTTTTTATCGGACAGCATACACTAATGTGAAATCTTAGAGTATCAATGAATTGCTTATATTTGTAATTTAGGTTACAACTGTTATAAACACTACTCCAATTTTCTTGAAGCAGTTCCTGCTTCAAACAATTTATATTTCCTAGCTCATATTGCTGAATTTCTTTCACAAAAGTTTTTTTTCTGCTTGGATTCTGGCCCTGCAACTTAACATCTAAAATTTGATAGTTATGATCTGATAGATCTGAGCTACCTAACCTGACATTACAACCTTCTATATTTGTGAGGATATTATCAATAATTGTCTGTGAAGTTCGAGTTACTCTTGTATATTCGTGGACCTTAATTTCTAAATTATTCATATTAATAATATCTCTAATATCCTCTGTCATTTTATCCTGCCTGGCAAAATCGGTATTGAAATCGCCTACTACTATAACATTTGTGAAACGAGCGGTTGTAATTTCCAAAAGTGTATGGAGCAGCTCACAAAATTTTTGCCAGTCTCCATTTGGTGACCTATAGATACCTAACACTGCTACCTCAAATCGATCATCAATTTTTAACCTTAGTCCCGTCACCTCTAAATCCATCTCAACAGACAATCTCTTAACAAAATCCAGTTCATAAGTTTGGGTATGTTTAGCATTGCTAGTGAATATACATACACCACCACTTCTATGAGCTATTCTACAAAATTCTGATCTCAGTGAATAGCCTGGAATCCTAACTTGATTTATTTCCTTTATTTTTAAGCCATGCTCTGTGAAAATAACAATGTAAGGATCCTCCTGTTTAAGAAATACTTCTAATCTGTCAATTTTGTTGCGAAGATACTGAATATTTTGATGATAAATACTAAAAACCTTACCATCTTGTGCTACTCTATCTCTAGCATTTGTAGCTATTTCCCTTTCACTGTTTTGAGCCAATTTACTAAAAAATCGTTATTTGTTTTTTTGACTTAAACCAGAGGATTGCAAACGGCTTTCAATCAGCTCTGCCAATCTATTACAAAAGATTACTTTGCCAGATCGATTTAGATGCAACCCATGATTAGTGAAGTTATGTCTTTTCAGCCTTTCATTTAGAAAACAAATCCCCAGTTGTTTAGAATTCTTATTTTTTAGGCTGTTGATTGTATTATGGATTGATTTGTTTGTCGAATTGATTGCTTCATTTAATTCTGGCCTATCAAACCTATTAGGAATAGTACTTATTATTAAGTTTGTTTTTTTGCTGAGTGGCACAATTTCCTTGATTTTTTCTGTTATTTGAGGAAGATGATTCAAGTTAGGTTCATTTATATTATTTGAGCCACCCAGTACAATTAGATAGTCATTTTCATCAAAGTCTTTAGTTTGTTCCCTAGCTGACTCTACAACTGCATTAATTGATGCACTTGGCTTGAAAAAACATTGGACATCAAATTTATTTTTGATCTGGTATCAAGTACTTGGCTCAACTGAGATAGACCATACAGCATCCGTCGTAGCCTTTGCTTGACACACTGCATATGTGGTGCCCAACTCAGCTGATGGTCAAAAATGACCCCCAGATATTTATATTGATCCACTCTGTCAATTACCCGCAAGCACATGATAAAGATCCAACATCCCCACATGAGTGCATTTTCACCTGTCTCAGCCCTGGGTCTGGTTGGTTTCTTGTAACAACTGGCAAGTACTTGGTTTTACCAAGATTCACAGTGAGGTTATTATGGTCAAACCAGTTTTTTATTTGGAAAGATCTTTAGTGGCATTTCATAAACTTCTTCCCATTCCCTACCTGTAGAAATAACCACTGTATCGTCAGCAAATAGGAATATCCTGCTTGTAGTATTGAGCCGGGAATATTATTAATATATATCAAGAACAGTACTGGACCCAGCGTACTACCTTGAATGACGCCATAGTCTACACCATTCCTATCACTGTCTTCACCATCAATCTGAACAAATTGTTGGCGTTCACAAAAATAACTTTGAACCACTGGAGAGAAGTGTCCCTAACTCAAATAGCTTCAAGTTTATTAAGAAGCTTGTCTCTATCTACTGAATCAAACGCCTTAGCCAGGTCCAGGAATGTCATGATAACTTTATTTTTAATTTTAACTGACTCTATTATGTATTTGTTTACCTGAAATAATGCATCATTGGTGTTTTTATCTTTTTGGAAGCCGTATTGGTTATGTGCTAGAATGTTATTTTCTTTCAAATATTCCATTAACTGTATTTTAATGCATTTTTCAATGATCTTTGACAGAGTAGATAACAGAGAAATGGGTCTATAGTTTGTAGGTTCGTTTTTGGGTCCTGATTTGTGGATTGGAATGATCTTCGCTATTTTTAGGTATTCTGGGAATACCTAATTTAAATTCCTCATAAGCTTCCCTAACAATATTTCTTTGAGTAAGAATATCTTCAGTTATCCATTCATCTACTTTGTTTAATTTACTTTTTACTTTGACTTTTTTTATCGGACAGCATACACTAATGTGAAATCTTAGAGTATCAATGAATTGCTTATATTTGTAATTTAGGTTACAACTGTTATAAACACTACTCCAATTTTCTTGAAGCAGTTCCTGCTTCAAACAATTTATATTTCCTAGCTCATATTGCTGAATTTCATTCACAAAAGTTTTTTTTCTGCTTGGATTCTGGCCCTGCAACTTAACATCTAAAATTTGATAGTTATGATGTGATAGATCTGAGCTACCTAACCTGACATTACAATCTTCTATATTTGTGAGGATATTATCAATAATTGTCTGTGAAGTTCGAGTTACTCTTGTATATTCGTGGACCTTAATTTCTAAATTATTCATATTAATAATATCTCTAATATCCTCTGTCATTTTATCGTGCCTGGCAAAATCGGTATTGAAATCGCCTACTACTATAACATTTGTAAACGAGCGGTTGTAATTTCCAAAAGTGTATGGAGCAGCTCACAAAATTTTTGCCAGTCTCCATTTGGTGACCTATAGATACCTAACACTGCTACCTCAAATCGATCATCAATTTTTAACCTTAGTCCCGTCACCTCTAAATCCATCTCAACAGACAATCTCTTAACAAAATCCAGTTCATAAGTTTGGGTATGTTTAGCATTGCTAGTGAATATACATACACCACCACTTCTATGAGCTATTCTACAAAATTCTGATCTCAGTGAATAGCCTGGAATCCTAACTTGATTTATTTCCTTTATTTTTAAGCCATGCTCTGTGAAAATAACAATGTAAAGATCCTCCTGTTTAAGAAATACTTCTAATCTGTCAATTTTGTTGCGAAGATACTGAATATTTTGATGATAAATACTAAAAACCTTACCATCTTGTGCTACTCTATCTCTAGCATTTGTAGCTATTTCCCTTTCACTGTTTTGAGCCAATTTACTAAAAAATCGTTATTTGTTTTTTTGACTTAAACCAGAGGATTGCAAACGGCTTTCAATCAGCTTTGCCAATCTATTACAAAAGATTACTTTGCCAGATCGATTTAGATGCAACCCATGATTAGTGAAGTTGTCTTTTCAGCCTTTCATTTAGAAAACAAATCCCCAGTTGTTTAGAATTCTTATTTTTTAGGCTGTTGATTGTATTATGGATTGATTGACAACTCATCTCTTGATAATGGATGAAATTTAAATACCTTTTCAATTGGCTCAGCATTTAATGTAGTTGTATTATAAGTATTAGTGTTCAGTGACTTTTGGAGATTATATGCAACCTGTTGATAATATTTATTGAAAAAGTTACAAATGTCTATACTATCATCCATATAATTTTCATGTTCATCGATTATCCTAGGGACATTAGTAACTGTATCTTTTTGAGCTGCTCTCCTATTTCTATTAATTACCTCCCAAACAGCAGAGTTAAAATTGGTACTAGTTGTTAATATTTCAGCTGTTTTCTTACACTTAGCTTTCCTCACTTCTTTTGCATAGTTTTTCTTTAGACATTTGTATTTGACTTCACTCGGAACATCCCTCACTAATTTAAATTCCTCATAAGCTTCCCTAACAATATTTCTTTGAGTAAGAATATCTTCAGTTATCCATTCATCTACTTTGTTTAATTTACTTTTTACTTTGACTTTTTTTATCGGACAGCATACACTAATGTGAAATCTTAGAGTATCAATGAATTGCTTATATTTGTAATTTAGGTTACAACTGTTATAAACACTACTCCAATTTTCTTGAAGCAGTTCCTGCTTCAAACAATTTATATTTCCTAGCTCATATTGCTGAATTTCTTTCACAAAAGTTTTTTTTCTGCTTGGATTCTGGCCCTGCAACTTAACATCTAAAATTTGATAGTTATGATCTGATAGATCTGAGCTACCTAACCTGACATTACAACCTTCTATATTTGTGAGGATATTATCAATAATTGTCTGTGAAGTTCGAGTTACTCTTGTATATTCGTGGACCTTAATTTCTAAATTATTCATATTAATAATATCTCTAATATCCTCTGTCATTTTATCCTGCCTGGCAAAATCGGTATTGAAATCGCCTACTACTATAACATTTGTGAAACGAGCGGTTGTAATTTCCAAAAGTGTATGGAGCAGCTCACAAAATTTTTGCCAGTCTCCATTTGGTGACCTATAGATACCTAACACTGCTACCTCAAATCGATCATCAATTTTTAACCTTAGTCCCGTCACCTCTAAATCCATCTCAACAGAAAATCTCTTAACAAAATCCAGTTCATAAGTTTGGGTATGTTTAGCATTGCTAGTGAATATACATACACCACCACTTCTATGAGCTATTCTACAAAATTCTGATCTCAGTGAATAGCCTGGAATCCTAACTTGATTTATTTCCTTTATTTTTAAGCCATGCTCTGTGAAAATAACAATGTAAGGATCCTCCTGTTTAAGAAATACTTCTAATCTGTCAATTTTGTTGCGAAGATACTGAATATTTTGATGATAAATACTAAAAACCTTACCATCTTGTGCTACTCTATCTCTAGCATTTGTAGCTATTTCCCTTTCACTGTTTTGAGCCAATTTACTAAAAAATCGTTATTTGTTTTTTTGACTTAAACCAGAGGATTGCAAACGGCTTTCAATCAGCTCTGCCAATCTATTACAAAAGATTACTTTGCCAGATCGATTTAGATGCAACCCATGATTAGTGAAGTTATGTCTTTTCAGCCTTTCATTTAGAAAACAAATCCCCAGTTGTTTAGAATTCTTATTTTTTAGGCTGTTGATTGTATTATGGATTGATTTGTTTGTCGAATTGATTGCTTCATTTAATTCTGGCCTATCAAACCTATTAGGAATAGTACTTATTATTAAGTTTGTTTTTTTGCTGAGTGGCACAATTTCCTTGATTTTTTCTGTTATTTGAGGAAGATGATTCAAGTTAGGTTCATTTATATTATTTGAGCCACCCAGTACAATTAGATAGTCATTTTCATCAAAGTCTTTAGTTTGTTCCCTAGCTGACTCTACAACTGCATTAATTGATGCACTTGGCTTGAAAAAACATTGGACATCAAATTTATTTTTTAATCTTTTATCAAGGAGATCACTGCAATCACGTCCATGACTGGACGTCAGTAGCAGAACTCTCCCTTTCCTATCTTTATTTCCCTCAGCTATATTTTTGGTTGCTGTCTTCAAAACCTCACTGTACGTTTTATTTCGACCATTTTCAGAGCATTTCCCATCATTTAGGTTAGATTCTATTTTTTGCATTTGGACGGAGGTTCTATCATACATTTAGTATAATCAAATTTAGATTTTAGTTTCTTTATTTCCTCCGACATTGGACTACATTGATTTTTTAGATTTAGTATTTCTTTTTTATGGTCTTCATCTTGTAATTTTATAATCAGTTCCAAAGATTTAATTTCTTCTACCATCCCTAACCTTTCTTCCTCAGACGTTTTTAGAGTTACTTCTAATTGGTTTTTTAAATTAGTGTGGCTACTTTGTAGTTGAGCAACTTTTTCGGCTAAAGTAGTTTGAAGAACTGGGGTTTTTGGTTTTGGCGTTTTTGAATTTTGGTTTTGGGAACGCGTAAGTACTCCCGCTATGTGTACATTTCTATTACTAACCTTCGGTGTTCTACTTGAGCTCATCTTCCTATCTAAGAAATTATATTACTTGCAATAATAATAATTGATTTATAAATGATAGGATTTTAATTTGGTTATAATTTTAGTCAAGTAAACTATCTATGTTTATTTTTAAATCTCGAAAACCTAACCTCAAACTAACCTCTAAACGGTGTTTGGCTTATTAAAATAGAATTAAGAATTAAAATCTAAAACAAAATGATAAAACGTGATCAAGAAACAATTAATAATGAAATTAACACAAAATTTGTACTTATCCGTGACTATTTATAACACAAAATCTTCCAAAACCCAGGAGCGAAATTATGTAGGACTTTCATTCACAACCTCTAACCTTGGTCGATCAAGCCACAAGGTTTAAGCCTTTGACTGTGCAAACAGCCCTAAGAACAATAAAATGTCCAGTTTGAAAAAAACAACATAACCTTTTGACAAGAGTTTGGTAAACATGACTTATCAATCAATCAATCTCTTTATTCAAGACATACAATGTATATTGTACATGAATGCGTCATCTCATTGAAAAATACTTTTAATTCTTGAATATAGAACTAGGAAGATAGAAAGAAACACAACAAAAAAGAGACAATACAATAAAAAAAAGTAGGTTAATGTATCCCTAATTCCGCCGGTAAAATTCTTCAAAACTATACGTTTCTAACTCTATTAGGTACTTTTTCAACTCGATTTTAAATCTTGCCCTATCCGTTACTCTTCTGATGCTACTCGAGAGGTACCTCATCAATTTCATTCCCTTCCCATATAATATGTTGGACTTTGTTTAAATTGTTCTCTCCTATGTTCCATTATAATGAAATCATTTCTATATCTTGTATGGTAATCGTGAACATTTGATTGCATATTGAATGAGTGCTCGTTATTTTTTACATGTAAAATTGTTTTGTAGATGTAAAGGCCATACACAGTCATAAATCCTAGCTTCTTAAAAAGTGACCTACATGACTGTTGATTATTATTAATATTCTAAATTATTCTTACCGATTCTTTTTGTAGTTTTAGTATTTTGTTTGAATTAGCTAAACTTGTCCCTCCATATGAAATGTGTGCGTGTATAGTGGCAAAATAAGCTGATTTTAAAGTTAGTGTGTTGCAAATGGGTGCCAGCCTTCCAAGTGCATAAATTCCTGAACTAATCCTCCTGCTAATTTTTAATACATGTTTTTCCCAGGTAAGCGTGCTATCAAGACAAATGCCCAAAAATTTAATTTCATTCTTATTATCTAGTTCATCTGATTTCTTAATATTAGAATTTCTGCAAGTGAAATTGACAAATTTTGTTTTATCATCGTGTAGTAATAGGTTTCTTCTAGCTTGTTGGACGAAGAATGCAGGATTTGGTTTTGGATGGTGTGAGAGGACGAGGTAGACCTAGGATGAGGTGGGGAGATAGAATAGCGGCTGACTTGCGGGAGAGTGGTTGGAGGAGAGAGGAAGCATGGGATAGGGCTTTGTGGAGAGGCAAACTAAGAGGAAGGAATGCCGACCCCATTTAAATAGGCTAAGGCACAGCCAAAGAAGAAGAAGAAGAAGAAGTAATAGGTTTCTTCTACTCAAACAGTTCTATAAATAGACTTATAACATAACGTAAGTTTAAATAGGATTTTCAAACTGAGTTTAAATAAGCTAAAAATAAGTATATTTGTATAAATTAAAAAAAGTAATTCAACATAAGTACAGGAAAATAACCTTCAAACTAAGATTAAACATAAGTAAACATAACCCTTAAAACTTCACAGCAATATTACCTAGTACACGAACCTCTACAATTTTAAACCAGTAAAATATTATTGAACTCAGAAATTTGAGGCCTCTGAAACAGAACTGATTTATATTATGAAAAAAATAAAATCTTTCGAATTGAATAAAATTGAATCTCCATCTCCAGCATTTCAAGAACTAGCAATTTTCTGCCATATGAACATACAAACTTATTTGTGCCAAGATTTGTGAAATAAATAATCATATTATTTATCCATTCCAATTTATAGAAGAAATTTACTAATGTAATGTAATAAAATATTACATACGACCAGTGATTGGGGAAGAGATTCCAATAGCGTTTGTTCTGATCATCCATGACTGTTGTGATCAAATATTAACTGTTAATACCATCAACCACTACTTACAACTGAATCAAATCGTTAATTCCATAATCTAAAAATGTCAATTTGCTAATCCAATGCCATCAATATCGCATATTCAGTTATTTAATACTAAGATATAGGCAGCACGTTGATTCATAATACTGTATTACAATGACTATTCATATTACTGTATTTCATGACTCATTCATCAAATACAACATTTCAACAGAACAAAGTTTTTGTGTACGCTACTAGACAAGCATGAACTTCTAAAAAGCATGAAATCATGCACTTTGCAGTTTTGATTATTTATAATTTTTAGATATTTTGGAGTTTATAAATGCGGGAGGAGTTTTGAATTCTAAGAAAACATTGGTAGTGTCTATCTTTAATTCAGAAATGTTAATTTTTGCTTTTATTACATTCTCAGAACTAAACTAAAAAAAAACCTTCACATAAAATAAGACAGAGATTTGCTTTTCAGGTATATAGAATCAAATAGGTTATAAAGTTGGAAAAATAGAATTTGAAGTAGAATTTGAAAATAGAGTTGGAAGTTGGCAGGGTATTGAAGTGATATTCTCAGAAATTTTCGTACTATATAGTATAGTTCAGAAATGATATTTCTATATTACTGTTATAGAATTAGATATATAGGGTGAGCCAATGACGGGACTAAAAAAGTCTTAAAGGGGTGGGGGGGGTGTAGGTTTGCCCGGCGCCTGGGCCAACATTTATCACAATCGCTCCATAGTTTTTACAAAGGACTCGGCAAAAGGATTGGCTTTGCTTTGGCTTAAAACGTTGTATCCTGTTGTTATTAGTTACGAAACAAGTAATTAACAAATTGGATCACTTCCTGAATTAACACATACAAATACACATTTTATATAACTGTTGTTAAAATTTAATATCAATATGAAACTGTGTTTGTTGCTATGAAAATTGAATAAAATGAAATATGAATAACTAGCAGACAGGCTCGCTCCGTTCGCCTGCAATATTGATTAGTTTGCTTGTCTTCGTCAAATAATCAATACAGACTTTCCGGATCGATTCAATGACCAGTTAACTGAAAAAAACGCTGCCAAACCGCAGATTTCTTCGATGAACTCTTGAAGTCCTCTCTACATTCAAATTCTAGACCTTAGCTCATCTCCTGTACCAAGCATTGACGTTTTCTGTCCATTAATTATCGAAAAAGTTGATAGGAACTATGAAGATTAAAAAATCTAAAAAGGTTGAAGTTGAAAAATCTCTGGGTTGGATGAAAATATAATTTGCCACTTGAAGTTGAGAATTATTGTATTCCATGATTGCATTGAGAATTATTGTATTCCCTTCTAGTCCTTTGAAATTTGAATTACAAATTATATATTACAACTTAAAAAAAAAAAACATTCATAAGCCTGTCAAGTTCCAATCTACTTGAAAATTCTAGAAGAATGCATCAAAAACGCAATTAAAAACTAGAAAAATGAAACTGTCAAAATCTCTAGATCCAAGCTGAAAATTCAAACAGCTACCAAATTTAAAAATGTTCTGCTCAGTTGCTCTCGGAAGAGTTGGCAAAACGCACAATTAGGGAATTTGAAAGAATTTGCTGGTATAGATTTTTAGTTATGTTCATCAGGAGTGAATGAATGAGTCAGTGCCATTTCACTTTTATTTATATGGATTATAGATGACTGGAAAATCCGAGTGCTTCGCTGGCTAGATGACAAAATTGTTATAAATTTATCTATTGATAAAACCAAATCAAGACTGAGATTCATGAATTATTTTAAAGGGTTGTAAATCTCATTAAAAATATTGGTCAATCTAAGAATTTTCCCATCTTATAAAGTGTAAATTCAGACCCTATTATAGCTGCAGGGGCTATACCATATAGATTCGCCACTGCGGTGAGCTAAGAAAGCTTCTTTCTATATAATATTTATATATTTCTATATCAATTATCTTGATCCATGTGAATGCAGGATATACTTGGTGAAAGGTCTCTTCATAGAAAAAGATAATAACTTGGAAGATCTTGAAAAATGTCATCCTTACAAAAAACCAAGCAACGTTATAAAAACTTTAAAAAGAGAATAAACCAAAAATTCGTAAAATATTTAAAAGATTTTAAATATAAAATAAAATAAGATAAAATATTTTAAATATTTAAATTTAAAAGATTGATAAAAGTACAAAGTTGAAATGACTGACTTTTTATAGGCATGTTTGACAAGGTTGACGGTGGAAGCATTCTGGCCGAAACCCAGTTTGTGCGAAATGGTTTTCCACTGGTTGTGGTTGGTGACGCGATTGTACCCTCCAAGCTTCTGCACCACCATAAACAGTTTATACAAATCCACATCTTTGGCCGAGATTGTTGGTCCTTTATTGATTGGTGTTCCCCTGTCATCCATGAATTTATAAAGTTGTGCGACAAAATGGTCCTTCTCTTCTCGTGGCTCATTATCTGACGACTGAGAAATAATATTTCATTAGATTTATTAAAACAATAGAAATTGATAGTTATGACTGGAAAATAACACCAGTGAGAGGCGAGCAAAAGACTGAGCTAAAATAAATTAGTCATCTCCGTAATACAAATATTTTTAAGCCACATTCTGTCAAGTTGTTTAGTTAATAACGGGGCATCGCTGCATGTGAGTAATTCGCTAGGAATGAAAGTTGTGGAAGACTGTGTCTAGTTTAAAACTCTTCAGCCGCCAAATGCACTGCAGAAACTCGTTATTCAAATTGATTTGTGGTAATGATAACATAATAGTCTTTGAATTCAAAATAGATATTAAAAACATATGCTTCAACAGATAGTAGAATAAGAATATATAGAAGAATATAGAATATATAATAAACTACTCGAGGATTTTTGATCTGCGGAAAAAATATAACTAAATAAACAAACAATGAAAGAACTCAAATTCCTAGGAATATTACTAGTAGTTCTGTGAACAGTAGACCTCGCGCTCAGTAAGTTACATTGACCTGTTGTTATGTTTTCTCAAAAATTAATAAATAATTCATCAATTTAAAATGTCTAGAAAAAATCCTAAATAAACATAGAGCTTTCTGTCCTATTGTACCGTGCGTGACGTGTCGTCCCGGAATGTGAGTGTGAGGGCTGTTATCAGGCTGCCGTCGATACGCCAATCCAATCAACCCATCAGAGAACATTCTGTGTTGTCGTGTTGGCGAAAAATCGGTGTTGAAATTAACAAAATAAACTACCATAATGCTGATTTCCTACAAACTTCAGTTCTCACTTTTCATGATTTTAGAAATCAATTCCTTTTCAATAATATTTGCTGCAATTTTGATCATCAGATTAAAAAATAAAAATATAAAAAAAAATGTTTTCTATCAATAACTCCAAACTCTAAACTAGAATCATGGCCTCAGCTTATGGAAAGACAAAGTTAGTAGACAACTGTCTACTAACGTTGATGGAAAGATACATTTTCAAGATGTTCGATGTTTTTAAACGGGTAGTATTAGAGTCCACTAGACAGCTGATTTATGATGAATCTATAGTCTGATTTTTACGGTAATATTGGCGTATGAAGGAGGCTCCTTTTTCCTTTAATATTATCCTTGAAATGCAAAATTTCCAAAAACCGTGTATATAGGTCGACGCGCAATTTAAAAAGGAACATACCTGTCAAATTTCATGAAAATCTATTATCGCGTTTCGCCGTAATGCGCAATATATAAACATTTAAACATAAAGAGAAATGCCAAACCGTCAACTTGAATGTTAGACCTAACTTCACTCGGTCAATTAACCAACTGTAAGATTATAAAGAATGGGTTGTTCGAATAATATTGAATCCTGTGTTACGTAAACGTCTGAAGCTATGTAATTCCACAGATACAAAACATTTCATAAAAATCTGGTGTGGTACACTCACACAACTTTCCTTGCTCATTGATCTAAAAGCCTCATTCTTAAACGAGGATAATTTAGGGGAATAACATTATGCCGATTGGCGGCTAAATAATTAAAACTATGATTAGACTATTTTTATTGTTTTCAGAGTACATTTTCCTTTGTTGAAATCATGAAATTTGAGGATTTTTTAAAAGTTGTCAAAAGAGCTGTTCTACAAATAAAATATCGACATGTGTTCTTTTGAATAAACTGCTCTACCTACCTACCTCACGCACGAGAAGGAGGTTACAAAGTAAATTTCTCAGGGATGGGGTGGACCCCCTGTTAGTTTCCCAGGGAGGAGACTTATGCCAGTTGATAGAGCTGATAAATAACTCATAGCTGATAAATAACAGGGGGACCCCCTGTTAGTTTCCCAGGGAGGAGACTTATGCCAGTTGACAGAGCTGATAAATAACTATACAGGGTATGAATTTGAAAAAAATCGGTCAAGTCATTTTTGAGAAAATCGTGATAGAAATTTAACAAAATTCATTCTACTTAGGAATATTATGGAGCTCCTGCAATTTTCCCAGAAATGAGACTCATGTCATTTGATAGGGCTTATCAAGCTATCTAGGGTATAAATTTGAAGAAAATCGTTAGAGCCGTTTTCGAGAAAACCGTGAAAAACATGGTTTTTTAGCCATAGCCGCCATTTTGAATTTAATTTTATTGAATTTCTTGTTGTCGGATCCTCATGGTATAAGGACCTTAAGTTTGAAACTTCAAGTCAATCGGTTAATTAGGAATGGAGTTATCGTGTTCACAGATACACACACACACACACACACACACACAGACCAACCTCCAAAAATCATGTTTTTGGACTGAGGGGACCTTGAAACGTATGAAATTAGGGTAGGCCTACCTTAATTTTTTTTGGAAAGCAATACTTTCCTTACCTATGGTAATAGGGCAAGGAAAGTAAAAAGAACCTGCACTAAATCACCTTATATGATATTTACTGCTAAAATAATTATTTTGATTAATTTATTATTTGAAGCTGCAAAAAACAAGCTACTGATTCTTCTGTTATAAAACAATGATTTAATTTCATTACTCACATCAGAGTCCAAATCGGCATCGGATTCGGAGCCAGTGGATTCTTCCAAACCAAAGAGAAGTTCTCTGTCCCAATGGGGAGGTAACTCATCCTTATCGAGGAAAAGCAAAGCCTTGTCAACAGCTGCAGAAAAACACAAGTCATTAGATATTAATTCCAAGTAATTGGTCTCAAATTTAATCTCAAACATCTAGTCTACATGAAGCATTTCTTAAATTTGTATGAAATATTCTCGAATATAGTATAAATCACCTATTGCCACAACTATCAACTTATTTTATTATGAAAACTTTAAACGAGAACATGAATCTGTTTACTTGTTTTATTCATGAACAGCTTAAAAGTGCAATTTTTCAACCAATTACATTCATTTACAAAAATCTAAAAAAATTTCATTCATTCACAAAAATCGAAAAAAATTTCGAGTGAAATGAGCAGCACACGGAATGATTTTCATAGAACATGAATTTAAATTCCATCCGCTTAGAAACAGATAATCGGTTGAGTTATTATGTAAAACATGTGCATAGTTTTAACGTACCTGTCCTCAATGTATTGTTATCAACCTTGGAGCCGATTTCCCTGGTGAATGAAGTGGCTTCTTTCTTTGGAACTGTGTAACTGCAAATTGAAGATTATTAGATTAAACATTATAAATGCTGTTCAATAACAGATATATTGATAATCTGTGATGAAATATTTTAAAATTATAAAGAGCTGACAAATATTAAATTTCCAGAGTAGTTGAAGCACTTATTTCAAAACATTAACTAAATTGAATTACAAGAATAATTCTAGTAAGATTTACAAGTACGTAAATCTACTGTACTTATTGTTTTGAAAGACACTGTGAGATGTTTCTGTACAATATATTCATGTATTTGCTTTGTTCAAATACATCATCTACCGTACTTATTGTTTTGAAATACGTTGTAAACTGTTTCTGTGCATTATATTCATGTTGAAATAAATCATCTACTGTGCTTATTGTTTTGGAAGACATTGTGAACTGTTTTTTTTTGCAATATATTAATGTATTTGCTCAATTTAAATAAATTATTTACTGTATCCATTGTTTTGAAAGATATTGTGAACAGTTTTTGTGCAATATATACATGTATTTGCTTTCTTCAAATAAATCATCTTTCTATCTATCGATCTAGTTTTCATCACAGAAATAAAGTTAAAATAATGATAATTATGATAGCCTATACTCACTATCGGCCATCCTTGAACGAGCGCACCAGATACTCTTCCTTGACGTGTATGCGCACCGTGTCCTGCGCAGTGGGTGCGACCACCAGGCCCGGGAACCAGTTGTCCTTCTGCTTCTTCTTGTCGCTCATCTCGACGCAGACCACCTTGCCGATGTCCGCCTCCTTCTCCACCTCCATGCGGCTTCCGCCTCCTCTGCCCCCGGAACCCCTCCCCCCGGCCCCTCCGCCACCCTTGCGCGTCGACAGACAATCATCATCGTCGTCGCTGCTCTCCTCTCTGCAAAGCAAACATACAATATAATGTGCTGCTACTGGCTTTCAACTGAAAATAATATACTGTACTATCTAACTAATCACTGATTAGTATGATACTGTACATGCTACATACGTTAACATTAGGCAGGCCACTAACGGTAGATAGTCCGTAGTTGGACTATAGTGAGAAAATATAATTAGTGAGTAAGTAGTATTATTGCAGCGACAATAAGATTGTGCTAACTTATGTCTAAATGACTCTGAGAGCAGGCGAGCAAATTGAGGGATATTTGCTAGTTGTTAGGGATGAGGGGACTGGCTCCACGAGGCAAGGACACGGCGGATGTGCGGTAGCCTGTAGATATTTTCACAGAGGAATACTGCACACCTGGCTGCAGACCCGCTTGCCCAATCAAGTGACAACCGACTCTTCCACAGGGTGTCCAATGAATCAGGTTTAGAAAATTCCCGTACAATTCCCGTACATTTCCCGTATATTTCACGTTTTTCCCGGTTTTCTCGCTGGTTAAAACACATGATTGATATGTAAAAATATAGGTTGGGGGGGGGGTTTATGAGGTTACTCAGAAGGGGGTCAATTTGGAAAAATATAATATTCTTAAATAACAATTTCAAAAGTGCACAAGTATGTGAAAAAATTCCCACCCGGTGAATTGGTCGTGTAGAGGGGCAGGAGGGGTCGCATCTGGAGGAGGAATTTCTCAAATTTATCCTCCCTCAAGTAAGTAGCCTCATGCTCTGGTCTAGAGAGCAGCGGGCCTTCGCAGTAGAGAGCTTCTTTTGTAATGGTCGATCACTTGTTGTTGCAAAGCAACGTGTTTTCCGCGCTTGATTTGAAATTCCTCCTTACAGTCTCGTTCCTGGCCGTAATTCGATTCTGTCGTGGATTAGCTCATTTCGGGAGTGTTGAAGTGTCGCTAATCCCAGAAATAGACTTCAACGAACCATCAGAACTCCAGAAAATATAGAAAGAGTGAGGCAGTCAGATGTGCGTTGTCCCTGGCGTTAGGCTCGCGAACACGCTGCTGCTATGCCAATTTCTGACCCCACTGTTCGATGAATTTTCCATGAAGACCTCCAATTTCATCCCTATAAATTGGCTGTTGTGTCAAGAATTGACTGAACGCGATTTTGTTGCCCGTCAAAATGCATGAGCTATGCTGATTGACAACCTGCCTGAGGATGCGGTCATTTTTTTCAGTGACAAAGCTTATGCAATTTTTTCATGGGGTTATTTGAAATCCCTGGTTTATGTCGATCGACCACGGACCATAGCAAACCTCAAGAACAACATTCGCGACGCCATTGCCAACATTTATTGCCGATTGATATACTGCAACGGGTGTATACAAATTTCAAAAGTCAACTTCATCAGTGTATGTGGTCAAAATGGTGTCAAAATCATCAATGGGGCCACCATTGATCTGATGTTATTTTCAAGAATGCATGAAAAAATTGGGATATTGTATTCTCATATAAAAAAGATTAGAACAATAACTAAAGTACTTTTGTTTTAATTTACCTTTCAAATAAGTAAGTTTGTCGAATAATATAAAAAAGGCGATTTACGAGAAAAACGAAACTCCCTAACCTACCCTTTACCCTTTAAGACATTATAGTCCAGTCACTACCGGTATATACATTGGTGTTTCCAATATATATTGTAGTTCTGATTTTTCAGAACTACAATATATATTGTTTGGATACATTAGAGAAATCTAGAACCAATTTTTCATGCAGAATTTCCAATATCCAATTGGCACAATTTAAATGTTTAATTCAAAATCCCTCTAGGCGTAATTTTGTGCTCTTCAACCTGAGACCAGAGAGCGCACAAAGATCCCAAATGGATTTTGTATTATACATTTGAATTGTGGCAATCAGAAGATATTGTTGATTGAAAACTAAAATTCATTAAAATTGATTATTTTGTTTAAATTTTACTCGTTTTTGTAACTTATAACACATTAGATATAGAGAGCTCCAAGTGATTTCATTTTATTCAGAATTTTATAATCTGAAAAAAGGCAATAGAAAATTTAACTGTCCGACGACTGGATTTGGCGGAAATAAGCTGAAAACTAGAAAATGAACCGAAAATACGAGATGTTTGGGCCATTCTGTATCTAACACAAGGAAATTTTGCATGCAAAAATTGGTTCTGGACTTCTCTTATGTATCCAAACAATATATTGAAAAATCAGAGCTACAATATTATATTGAAAGCACACCCCCTTTTTCATGTCTATATTGACTGGACTAATATTAAACACAACATTTTAGGTTCTGAAAAACATTGTGTGATTTGATTCACTATCAATAATTTCAACATGGATAATACCTACACCAGATACGGAACTATACCTCAAATGGATATAAAGGTATTTCTAATTTATACATTGTATTCTAGGAGCCTTGGGTATTTCCACACATGCCGAACCGAGCCTCGAACAGCGTAGCGAATCGTATAAACCGTCGTGCAGCGAACATTAGCCATATGTTTCATAATGTTAACACTCAGCTGTTAAACAACCGCCGCGCAGTTCTCCGAACCGTTCGTCATCCCACTAGCCGCTCTTTTAACCGTTCTCCACGCCGTTCACCGAACGCTGAACTTTTCAGCCAATCAGAGCCCTTGATTAAATTCGCCGTGCAGCATGCGGTCCAATTTTGGCTATCCATCACAAGTGGAAAACATGTGAATACTTTCGCGAACATTAATACAGTACAGGCCTCTTCTCATAATCTATATTTTGAACAATTCATATTTTGAATAACAATTTTTTTAGGAATCATGTAAATAGAATAATTTCTCAAAAATTAATTATTGGATAAATTTCAATATTAAAATATTGTTGATCAAGAACTCAGTATCATGGTAATTATTTCCTTTTGAAACTATAATCATTTTGTTATTTTTAAACGAATAAATGAATTTCACCAACTAACCATAAGTTGACTGGTATATTCTGTAATTTCCATACCCTATTTATTTTAATAAATACTACAGCATATACCAACTCACAAAACTCACACTTTCGGAGGGGCTAAAAGAAAAACCCAAGAGACCAATGATGGGTGAAAAACCAGGCACAAATGTGGGTCAAGAGGCTGAATCAAGGGTGGCCGGGCGCCCTAATAGAGGCAACTTGGCCGCCCCTTCCTCACCGAAAGAACCTACAAAGAAGGCCAGGAGTGGAACTCACGTAGGTCACAAGGACTACCTAATCAGTCTAAAGAGACTGCCAAGCATATGACACTGAATTGCGAAACAATGTGAAATTGTTCACACTATATAAAAGAGAAAACTCCTGTATCTTGGACATCTAATGAGAAGCCACAAATATATAACTCTGCAGACAAGTTCAAGGAAAAATCAGCGGAAAAGGAGTGTTGGAAGGCGACGTGTTTCCTGGCTTAAAAATTTGAGGGATTGGTTTGACTGCAGCAGTGAATAAGATCCGGATTGCTGTGCTGATAGCGAACCTCCGATAGGAGACTCACTAGAAGAAGAAGAGTAGTTTGTTTGGTGTTTTTGGTTGTCTATTTCATGTTAGAAGCCTCTCGCTGATGACAAAGCATGCATGATGAACATGTGTTTGTGCATGATAAACCAGCCTTAGACTGGCCACTAACGGTAAAACGTGCATGATAAAGTGCATGTCTTGTCATCAGCGACAGGCTTAAAATAAAACAAACATAAAATAAACAACCAACAACAATAAATGGAACACTGGAAAATTGCAAAATATAATGATACAAAAATAAATTTGAACTCAAATAGAGCAGCGAAGAAAAATGAACAAAATATCGGAGATACGAAAACTTAACCTAAAAAAATTTTGCTCGAAGCATTTCGCTGTGATTACACAACAATATATATATTAAAACAGGAGACACGATATAAATACCCGTGCGTACTCTGTGGTCACACGACCGTTGGATTCAAAACTACAGTCTGCTCGGTTGAGAAAAGAGTCTCAGTCTCCGAAAATTTCCCCCCATTTCTAATGTAAGTTTTTAAGTGTTTTCAATCTATTTATATCGTGTCTCCTGTTTTAATTTATATTACAAACTTTAAAGTGTCTTCTGTTATGTGCTATATATATATATATATATGACGACATGTTTACATAATTCATGTTCTACCGTTATCCTTACATTGAACTAATTCATGACCACTAACTGAAAATACACAGTACTATCTAACCAACCAACTAAACCAATTAACATTACTTATTTTTATTTATTTATCAATAACTATTATATCATGATATGGGAATGAAAAACAGTCTTATATGATGAATAGTATGAATTTCAGTCAAAACTTGAGATTCCTGCGTAGTTCTTCAATTTCTTGAGCTTTGCAATAATCTATTATTGATTCTAATTCTTTATCTACATTAATTCATTTTAATAGTTTGTATTACGAGTATGTTTTCTTTATGATCCTTTTCTTGTCATACAGAGCCTACTTAATTGTATTTATAATTATTTGAAGTAATTCCCTTCCAGAGCTCAGCTTGCTTTTCTGGAAGGGCCTCGATATATTCCATATCAAGGGACCGCTCAAAAGATAAACTATTACGAGACCTGTACTAAATTTGGGTGCACTGTTGCAATATAATATGCTGGCCACTAATTCATGACCACTAACTGAAAATACACCGTACTATCTAACCAACCAACTAAACCAATTAAAATTACTTATTTTTATTTATTTATCAATAACATATTATATAACATATGTACGTTCAACTACAACAGGGTGTACAATATCGAGGTTTCACTGTATATTATGCATATATTTAAAGCCGTCAATGGAATGAATGGAATGAAGAGGAAGTGCAATTTTATAATCATACCTTGGAAGATAATTGTAATAATATACTCCCCATCAACTTACTAATGGCCATTTTCACACACGATTTTGCGACGACACGATGTCGTCAGAGTCGAAATACCATGGTGTCAAATGGTGTCAGCTTACACACATCGAAACCAAAGATGTCGTTAGATTGTAGTACGACAGTTATCGTGACTGCTCCCACATTAATTGTACGACATCGCTCTTTCGTCGTGAGTTTTGAACATAGTTTGGTTATGTCATTTTGAGGTTAGGTAGCTTACTATTTGTGTTCCGGTAGCAAGTGACAAGTTGGAAGGAACAATTAGAATTGTTGTGGGTAATTAGTAGACGTTTTTGGTCTCATATAACTAGTCGAAGCCCTCTCTGTGTGCTAAGATATACATAAACAATGTCAGTGTCGTTTGTCGTTGAGTATGAAAGGATTTGATAATGTCGACCAACAATCGGAAAACGTGTCGTCGCTAATTTGTTGCTTTTTAAAACGACCAACTGGTTTAACATTCTATTGGGAGAAACATTTCGTGAGGTCCACGAAAGATAGGAGAACAGCGTTGCCGATTCTCTGCCTTTTTATTGCCTTCTATAGAATACATCTGATACCGGTATATCTGATAAAATATTAAGTGTTCATTCTTGTTTAAAATAGGCTAATCAATTATATTTGCTTTGTTAAAGAGATATATTTTTCAACCATTTAATAATAAATTTTCATAATATATTGATATTAATATTTTTGAAAAACGAGATTGCAACGTTGCAGGTAGGAAAGGATAGCGCTATCTGCTTTGTCGAATGATAGACTAGGATATAAACACCAATGTTAATCAAATAATGCCATTATAACGTAGACCTCACTATAGGTGAAAGTCCAAGGAGAGTATTTGAGGCTGAGAAACTTTAGATTTTGTTGTCAAGTACATGTTTGAAGGAACATTAACCCAACTATAACATGCTTTCACTAAGGTAGACTCCAATATCATTTACAACCAATTTCTTCCAACTTTCCTACATCTCGTTAACGAATCATATTAATTTTTATTTCAATAAATACAACAGCAATATTCACATTTTCTTAAAAGCCTATTAATCTATGAGAATGAGCAGATGGTAATAAGTAGGACAGAAAACAACAGTTTTCAACGTATGTAAGAGGAATATGTGGTTATTTTTTCCATCAAGTTTTTGATTATGAAAAAAAAAACAAAGATACATTCTTGGACACTCCTATGGTGGAATGTTGGGTTAGTAATCAACCAACTAGCCGTTATCAAGGTGAAACGATTGGAATAACATTATAGTGGAATCCACTTTAAATTGTCAGCATTGTTTATGAATAACACCAACTTTTATAATTCAACCAATTCTGGTAGTTTGAAGTACAACTCAAACTACAACGTACTCTGACATGTATTTATCGGCGAATTACTTCCTATTTCTATATCTATTTACCTGTTACGCCGGCCACGACGTCCCCCGATCACCGGATTTCCGAAGTGCTCCGGATGAGTGAGAGGCAGCTGGTCCAATGTCTCACTTTCGGCAAAATGGCGTCCACTCTTCAGACACAGAGCCGTTCGCCTCAAAGTGGTGATATCGCCATCATCAAACACTACAACGACCAAACAAAATCGTGACAGTTGACAAAAACCTTCAAACATCAGGCCGAAGCCTGATGTCCCTACTGTAACACAATAAGAACTATTACATTTGGACACTTGCTGTGCCATTAGCGACACAGCTAGGTGTCCTAATTTAATAGAGGTAACTATTATAACCTTATGTAATATGCAGTAAACTACTATATTCGAAATGTATTAGTTACCAGATGAACGGGAGTAACTCAAATTAGTTTTTCAGTAACTGTTAGTTTCTTGAACTCAAGTAATTTTTTTATTGCGGATGATTCCCACAAGAGCTTTTTTGCTTGTGCGTGGGTGATGGGAAGTGCAAGGGTGATTTATGAGATGAACAAACGTCCATGCCTATTCAATGGGATTCGAACTCGCGACCAGGTAGCACTAGCAAACTGGAGGGTGCTACGCCTTAGTCGATTCAGCTATCCTGGCAGGTAATGTTACTTTATTGAAGAAATAATACAGTTTTACGATAGCTCATGCAGATGCAACTAGCAAAATTAATTCAAAAATGAAAAATAAATACCATACAATTCAATCCCAAAATGGGATTAATCTACACAATTTTCTCATAAAACAGCTCCTTTGGAATTTGTGAAACATTAAGTTGTAAATCAATATTGAGGAGGTTGATGCAGTTCATTAAACTCAAGAGCTGTTTGCAATAGCCTACCCCATGCGCAATTTTGAACTGTGACCTTAGAGTTTCTTCAAGATGATAGAAATATCTATGCACTCCTATTCCTACTCTATTTCTGAACAAAAAAAGATTCATTTTGGATGAACAATTTATACGTTAAGCTGAAGAATAGGCAATCCATATATTGATTTAAACATGGAATAAACCAGAAGATGAAGAAAGGGAATGGATGCAACACACTAACATTACATCAAAATAAACATAATCTTAATTCAATTCTTTTATTTGAATATATACTTTTCTAAGCAATATTCCATGAACAGTACTTTCATCTATAAAATAAATAAGATTCACCCAAGTAAATAATAATTTGAACAGATTCATCTTTATAATCATTCAATCAGAAAATTCATCGAGTTTTTTAAACTAGATCATAATACAGATATCAACTTAAACCAATGAATATAAATGTGAAAAAACCTACTATGACGTTACTTAATCAATGAAAGCACACTCACCGACAGTATATTGACTGCAATCTTGGATTTTTGTGATCGTAGCTTCTACAAATTCTTTTTTCTCGGGATGCTTCACTTCAACGTTTGAGCCAGCCTAGAAACATAAGAGATCCTCATAATTTTTTATAAATAACGAATCTATTTTGAGAAAAATAGATATTTACTACAATAATAAATTCCATTTGAATATATATTAGACGACTGTAATTTTAAGAAACGATTAATATAATTATTACTATAGAGTTCACAACAAATGTACAGGCTTGGAAAACACTGTGTTATTATTGAAGTAAGGATTACAAGAGAAGGATTGCAGGCAGCATCAAACAGACTTTAATCAAAAATTCAAGATGAAAATAATCTTTAACAAAGAGGACTTTCTTTTGCTAATTCAAAAGAAATAGACTGTGCAAATTATTTAAAATTTCAGGCGATTAGAAATAGTGAGGTTCTTTAATAGAGATAATTGGATCTTCAACAGAGTGGTCACCCATTTTAAAATAAAAAAATCATGAGTAATTCCCGGTTTTCCAGAGTAAAATTTTCCAGGTAGAGTTCCGGTATTTGAGGAGCAAGATACATTCGTGAAGAATTTATTATGGAAATTTTCAGTTTGATCTTCCATGACGAATTGCGAATAGCGTATTTAAATTTCCAAATATATTGATAATTTTTGACACTACAGTCTATTTTTGTGAGGAACTAGTACGTTCTTCCAACTACTCATGTGTGGAATGCTTTCGGACAAGGTCCATTTTCAATACTCAGTAAGTAGTTGAAAAACGAAAATTCCTCACAAAAATAGACTACAATGTCAAAGTTATCAATACATTTGAACATTTATTATGTATTCTGAGTCATACTTTTACTAATGAAGCCATATACAGAGTGAGTCATAATAAGTATGAGAACCTCAATAAGTTGAAGACTGTTATAGAATATATAATACTGTAACTTTCAGGATAAGTTATTGGTCGAATACCCCATCTTTTGACGTACAACTGAATTTTAACCCCTCATAGGGGGGTGACTTAGGGTTTGTAACTCGAATATTTCAAATGTGAACACCCATTGTGTGGTACATCATTTTGAAGGCCTTTTTAAAACAAGAAAAATGGCACCAATAAAATTGTTCTATGATATCTGTATCCGAAATGGCGGCTGATTGAAGTTTTAGTTTTTAGAGAAATGAGGGGTTGTAACTAAAATATTTCAAATTTAAACACCCATTATTTTATCATCTAATCATCTATTTTATCATCATTAATTATTTTTTTTATTAGATCAAGTACATAAAAACTGAAATTTCAATCATGCGCCACTTTAGATACAAGTATCACAGAACATTTTAATTGATTTCTTGTTTTGAAAAGGCCTTCAAAATGATGTACCACACAATGGATGTTTACATTTAATTCGAGTTACAACCCCTAAGTCATCCCCTATGCGGGGTTAAAATTCAGTTGTACGTCAAAAGATAAGATTATTGGACCAATACCTTGTCCTAAAATTTACAGTATTATATCTACAACAGTCTCCAACTTATTGAAGGGTTCCCATAAATATGAATCACTCTGTATATGTATGTACAGTACCATAACCGATTCCGGCTGTTGGTGACTCTTCAAACCTTGAAAAAAGTCTCATTCCAAAGAGAATGGAGGGAGCCATCAAGATATTTAATTTTGAAATGTGATTGATTTAGCCTATATCCTGACTAAAAAAATGATCATTTTAAAATGAACGATAAGCGAGCGACAATTTTTCACTGTTTTATACTCAAAATAAGCTAACAAATCGATTGAAACCAGAAATTAATGAGAAATCTACTAAGCCAACAGTCTTCAGTTACACCCTTAGACCAAAAAAACTTTATGATTGCACCAGAGGAACTTTATCAGTACATTAAGAAGCATTTAAAGAAGCATAGGCTAACCTAAAATTATTTACTAATTAAATAACATGTAATTAGTAAATATTACTGTACACTTCTTTACTAAATTAATTGAAACTTATGAAAAATTCATGAGGAATTCACGGTATTTTTCCCGGTTACTAAAATCATGAGGAATTCAAGGTTCTCCCGATTGAATCAATCAAAAACTCTAGATTTTTTTTAATAATCTTTAACAATGAGGACTTTCTGTTAATTCAAGATAAATATACTGAGCAAATTATTTAAAATTGCAAGCGATTAGAAATAGAGTGTTAGAGTGTTTGTTTGTTGTATGTACATGCAATGAATAAATAAAAATAGGTATTGAGTTTCACTGGAAAAGCAAGATAAAGCCCCGATATTATTATATTGAAAATAAACAAAGCAGAACATACTCTCAGAGATCCCCGAATTTGGTCATCTGTGACAGTTGCATTCCCAAGTCCAAATTTGAAGGCAACCTGGAAGTTAAAGAATAACAATTGAAGATGAGAAAAATAACACTTGCAAAAACAAAATTTAATTAAGAACAACAAGATGGAATTCTACACACTAATAGAACAAAAGAAAAACTTCAACACCACTTGAAAAGTTGTTACAAGTTCAATACTTGAATTTTCATTTTAATAATTCTGATAGTTTGAATATGCACAAGAAAGAATGAATAAAATTATGCATAGGCCTATTGTACTTGATCGTACCTATTGTAACCTACATGATTTGAATAAATAATTTTAAACCCTACTTACCTTGCATTTTACGCTGCGAACGACCTTCCTCACTTCTGCTTCACAAAAAGCACCTTTATATTTGGCACTTACTTCTGTGCCCACTGTGAGATAGGGGGGATCATCTCCCTGTAACCATAAATCAAATCATTTTCCATAAAAATTGAAACAATAGGCTACAACTATCGCAAATGTAACTTACAAAAACTTGAATTTATTTTTAAACAATATTCAATCTATTTCAAACAGTTTTTGTTGAATGACAGACTTCACTTGGAGTAGAGTACGTGTGTGATACTGAACTTTCCTATTTTAAAGTAGTGCTAAATGCAAACAATAGAATAAAAAGTGTTATTGATTTTAAAAAGTACAGAATGAAATTCTACTTGGAGCAAATCAAGTAGGCGAATTCTTGATTTTAAAAACATTTCACAATACAATAAACTTTGGAACTTTGTTATGAAATCCCGCGATACAAAGGTGGTTCTTAGCCATGCAGGAGGATAAAAATCTGCTTGGTAGGTACATCAAGATTATTACATTCCAGCAGAAATATGCTAAAAATGTAATATGAACTGAGAATATACAAAAAGTGAAAATACATTGATTCAAGATAAAACTACTGTTCCACTACAAATACAGACTATATAGAAGGCTCTCCATACGCAGAGATCAGCCTTCAGTGTGATGAGTCAACCGGCTTGAGTCCGATCTCTCAGGTGTAGATCAACCATGAGACCAACACACAAAAAGGCTATAATATCGAATTTCATATATTTGGCTGGCGGATTCAAGAACGGCCAACTGAAATGTTCTATTGTGGGCTATGCCTGTGTTGGTCTCACTGCAGGCCTTCAGAGATCTTGAAAGATCGGCCGTTAGTCAGGTTGATGGAACCGACTAAAGAAGATCTCTACGTATGACTAATCTAAGATTCAACTGCTCGAAATAGATCAGTCGGTTCAGAATTTCGGAGGAAAAAATCAATTTTGAACGCAGAACTTTTATAAAATAGACGAATATTTATTTAGAAGACTCTTCACAAGATCTTTTCTCACATGATTATAGTTAATGTTACTTTGATCTAAGTTAATTAATTTTGTATTTCAGGTTATTGTTGACCGAGCGAAGTGAGGTCTAAGATTCAAGTCGACGGTTTGGCATTTCTCTTAATGTTTAAATGTTTATATGTTGCGCATTTACGGCGAAACGCGGTAATAGATTTTCATGAGATTTGACAGGTATGTTCCTTTTTTAATTGCGCGTCGACGTATATACAAGGTTTTTGGAAATTTTGCATTTCAAGGATAATATAAAAGGAAAAAGGAGCATCCTTCATACGCCAATATTAGAGTAAAAATCAGACTATATAATTATTCATCATAGATCAGCTGACAAGTGATTACACAGATGTGTGGAGAAGCCAGTCTATTGCTGTAGCCTATTTCCATACGGTCTATAGTTTCAATCAGGTACTTGTGGATGAGAATACTGCGTGAGGTCTACTGTTCACAGAACTACTAGTACAGTAGAGATAATATACTATACATACAACAGTTTTTTACGGCAATGTTGATGTTCATACCAACATCATGATCAGTAATATAAATAATTTCAGCTATTCATTATTCTATCTTGGAAGATTAAGATAGAGTTCTTGAAACTTGTTAATGGTTTATTTGAGAAAATGATAATATAAGCCCAGTGTTGAAAATGCAACTGGTGTAACTAAAGAATTGCATTGCAATGATCAAATGAAGATATGGAATAGACAATCAATATGATACAGTAAGTATCAGTATAAGTATCTTAAGTATAAGTTAAGACATTAAAGCTCAACAACAATGAGTCTCCCGGGAAGGATGGAGTAGCAGAGCTACTCAAGAATGGAGGAGATAGTTTGATACAGACAATGCACCAGATTGTCATTGAAACTTGGGAGAAGAGAGGTGATGCCTCAAAATTGGAATCAATGCATACTACTGTGTGCATACAATGCATACTACAATGTATATCCCATGATATGCAAAAACTTCAGATACATTACTCTTTTGAGTGTTGGATACAAGATTTTTTCAAACGTATAATGGAAGAGACTGTAACCTCATGTTGATTGTAAAGCAGGAAATTACCAAGCAAGATCTACAGTGAACCAGATATTCTGTTTGAGGCTTGTTATGGAGAAGATGTTGGAGTATGACTCTTTCCATTTGTTTATGGATTTCAAGGCTGCATAGTATGACAGTGTTAAAAGGCAGAAGTTGTATGAGGCCATGTATAAGGCTTGTTGAGAATAAAGAATTTCTTGTCTAACCCATTTGAGTCAGTAAATGGTCTTAGGCGGGAAGATGCCTTGGAATGTCTGCTTTTTAATATTGCTCATGAGATTAAATAAGGTATTCCAAAATTGATACCAGAGGAATATTGCTCAGTAAATCTGTTCAGCTGCTGGCTTATGCTGATGATATTGCTGCTAGATCAATTATGATGGTAGCATTCAGCCACATGGAAAGGGCAGCAGGTTTGACTGTGAATAGGCAGAAAACAAAGATCATGGTCTCATCAAGATCCCATGCTCAGAGGTTGAATGCCAATCAATCAGAGCTAATATCTGCTTGTGTGTTGGAAGTGGTAGACGAATTTGTATATCTGATACTTGGTCAACTATAATACCAAGACCACATAATTTCAGGTCAAGCGGCGAATCCTATTGGCAAATAGGGCATACTTTGATTTGGCCAAACATCTCAGGTCAAAGAAATTGAGCCGCAAAACAAAAATTACTATCTAACAAACACTAATTTTGCCAGTGCTTACCTATGCCGGTGAGACTTGGACTCTAACAAGATCAGATGAAAATTTGATAAGCATATTCGAGAAAAATATTCTCCGCAGAATTTTCGGTGGAGTTCTGTTGGATGGAGTGTGATGCAGAAGAAAGAATCGTTATCTGCTCAACATGTATGGTCACATTGATGTGCTGGCTCTTTTCCGAGTAGGTGGGCTCAGGTGGGCAGACCATGTTGCAAGAGATGATGAGTCACTTCCACCAAAATAGATAATAACTTACAACATGGAAGGTAGAACTCCTGATAGACCAAGGTTGAGGTGGATGGATTCATTTGCCGAAGATGCAAGAGTTGTTGGGATCAGGAATTGGAGGCGTGCTGCCATGGATAGGGTAGGATGGAGGCAAATGTTAGAAGAGGCCAAGATCCGCTTTGGATCGACGAGCTAATGATTATAATGAAGACAAGACAATTTCCTTTAAATTCTCGATTTAAACGTATTTGTCAGTTTTGGTGAAACTCAATTGGAAAAATCATTGTCCAAATCACTCAAATAAAAACTCAGCAAAGGTAATAAAGGCTGAAGAATGTGATCGAAATTAAACAGATAGGCTATAAATATACAAATAAGCTTATTCCTTAAGGTTCAAACATGTGTGGGTGGATGAGAGCATTCAAAATTGAATTTAGGTTCTCAAAACTAAACTATAGTATAGCAGGCCTATTTATAAAAATAAAAATGTTAGCTCACCATCATTTCACGTTTACTGCCCCAACGCTGCATTAGGATGGGTTTTTTCTTTTCCTCTGATAAGAAAACATCTGAAAACAAGAGGGAATATGTAGGCTGGTAAAAGGTATTTAGGCTAATGTCTCACCAACAAAATGATTAAACAGTAGCATAGTTGATAATTACTAATATGATCATTGTTGTGACAATATTTCTTAATAGATGACATTGGGGAACAATTAGTTTATATAAGCTATTTGAATGTAGTTTTTTCCAAATGGATGACCGACCCAGTAAAAAGAATAAAACACAATTTTGGTTGAATCATTATAACCTACTAAATACATAGCTATTAGGCTATAAAAAAAACAATTAATTACCAAGAGAATAGGAAAGAAGTAAATTTTGATTAGCTATGTCATTTGGCGGTTGAAAAAATTGAGATGAAGCATACGGTACTGAGTACTTTTGCAATTTAATGTTCTAAAATGCACAAGTTTTTATTTATAATAGGTATTTAGTCTATCCTAGACAGTATTCCTATTCAACAGTACAGCACTGTGCAAGGAAAAAAAGGTCCTAATTAAATCAATTTCTTAGATTGGAAGTTAATAAAATTTCAAATAATTTATTCTTTAGATTTTGGAACAGGAAAAATGTGGTCATAGAATGATATTTAACCTGTGAATAATGATATAAGCTGAATTTAATCTACATTACCGTACCGATTTGAAATAGCCTACTTACTTGACGTTTGCCTAGAAAAGGCAGTCTTATATTTGAGGATTTATTTTATTACAAACAATTGTTACAAACATCAATAAATAAGTAGGTGAAGAAACATTTTATAAGACAACAGAAGCATTTATTTTATACAATAAGAACTACATCAACAATATCACTAAAAGGTAACGCCAGCTAAAATAGCATTTGCATCACCATCTTACAAAGATTGGGCAAGACCTAGTAGAAGGACTTTTATTTATCAGCACCAAATTCGAAACATTTAAAAAGCAAATGAATTTTTGAGTTGCTAAGAATGTAAGAATGATAATCAAGAAATAAAAGATAATGTGAGACAAAGATTTGGAAACTGGTTCAAGATGTGATTTCAACACTTTTATGAGTTAAACCTAAACAAATACAATTTAAAATTATGGAAAAAGATTTTAACAAGTAGAATAAGATTGAAATATATAAAAATTACCTGTAAAACACTACTAATTTCTTCCATGAACAAACACTTTGAACTACGTACACCAAATGCAGCTGGAAAAGCAAAACAGCAACTAGCGAACTAATGTGCAGCAGGAACTAGAGAAATATAAACTAGAAATTCTAGCTCTCCCATTGGCCAAATTTGACGTTACAGTCTCGAACAGAAGTTCACTCAAAAGTACAGGTTGTCACTCTACAATATCAGATTGTAATATAATTTGAATTTATATATATTTTTGCTTGATTATCAAGGATTTTCAATCTAAAGAAATTAGTATTATATATTTTGATTATTTTCAACTAGTCATCGTTGAATTTTGCTCAACAATCCATAAATTCATTTGATGATATAAAACCTATTTTCAAGCTGAATTTTGACAAATAAACATTTTTAAAATCAAACATTATTTTTTCTAATCGATTTATGATCAAAAGAGTCAAATTTTGAAAAATAATATTTAGTCACGTTCAACGATCCGTCCTTTTGCAAAAGAAACCAAAAAGATGGCGGCAACCGCAGTAGTTCTTCCGTCTGAAACTAATTCCGTAGAAAACAATACCGAAGTCTCAGTGGTATGTTTAAATTTAACATTAAACTGTTTTAATTTTTGATTTACTTGTATGATTTTGGTATATGTGATAGGTAGCTGAGGTCCTCATTTATTTATTGGAAATCTGTGTCTCTCTCATCACGGTAAGATTGCAGAATTTGATGACTTTTGGTACACGAGGAAGCGGGAGTGAATGCTTTGTTTTGCTGTAATTTTATTTCACTTGTTTGAATTAAACTACTTTTGCTAGTAGTTTCTAACTCATGCTTGTATTTTTCCAAGAAAATACATAATAACATCTTGTCTGTCCTTGAAAAATATTTTTTCTATAAGTTTCTGTAATTTTGAGTTTGGTTTATTTTCTTTTACACTATTGCACGTGAATAATTAAATTTACTATTTAGTTTATATAGTGTTATCTCGTATTTTTTCAGAGAATTTAAAATTACTCAAATAATTTGAATTGGTTTATCTTGTAGCTATTATTGTAAAGCCGGTCAGCATCATAGTCCTTTGTCTACTGTCTACACAAGCATCTTGACTGTGTTGAATAAAAATAATAGAGCCTTTCAATTTTTTTATGACATCTATTTTATTAGTATAATTATTATCCCAGCATAAGTAACGACTTTATTTATATTTCGCGAAAACAAGAGCAGATAATTTGGTCAGTATGAAGGATCATACAGGAAAATATTTATATTGATTTTGCAGAATTAATATAGGCTAAATGTAATTGTATTACAATCACAGAGTGTTGTGAGATATTAGCCTATCTACTTTCTTACTGTTTCTCACTTATCTCTTTCTTGGTATTGGGATCTCCCTTCAGCACTCAAACTTTCTTAACGGCAATAGTCTATAAATCAGCAAGAAAATACAGTCTTCGGTTTTATCACATCTTGCTTTTTTTAAGCTCAAATTCAACAGATTCCTGTAATTTTTTCATGTTGAGAGAAATTATTCATAATAGTGTAAAATTGACTTGAAATATTTAATTGACCTTTATTCAATTTTCAGGCTGACAAAATGGAGGCGATGGAAGGAGTAACAGAAAATGGTGCTCTACCGACCAAACTAATTGTCAATTCTAATTCTAAGCCTTGTCCTAAAGATGGTGATGTAGATATTGAAGAAATGACGTCCAGAGACTATTACTTTGATTCCTATGCACATTTCGGCATTCATGAAGAAATGTTGAAAGATGAAGTTAGAACATTGACGTACCGGAATTCCATGTATCATAACAAACATTTATTCAAGGTAAAATTCTTTCTTCTTTCTAGTTTTATAACTTGAGGAACATAGCTTGATATCTGTTAAAATTGTAATTCTATTATATTAGGCCTAGCCTATTTTGAAATTGAGAAAAAGTTGAATCTTTAACGAAAAATGTTGCGGATTATTGTAATAAATTGTTGCGGATCATGTAATAAAGAATACATAATAGGCTAGACATTTTATATTTTATTTTGTACTGTGTTCTGTACAGATTTCTTTTGATAACTAGGCTAGTGTTTTGTCGGAACTAAAAGGTAATTCAAGTTTTTTTTTAATTGTAACATAAACACTCTATACCATGGAATGTCTTATTATGCTAATACCTTGGTTGGGTAAAGGATATCAAGTAGCTGTGTTGAACCTAACCTAATTCCTTGGTTAGGTTACACAGCATTTTAGTGTACGGTAATTGAGATTATGTGACTTGATGTTTCAGGGCAAGATAGTGCTCGACATTGGGTGCGGCACGGGCATTCTGTCGATGTTCGCAGCGAAGGCGGGCGCCGCCCGAGTGATTGGCATTGACTGCTCGAACATCGTGGAGTACGCTAAGCAGATAGTCGAGGCCAACCAGCTGGCTGACGTGGTCACCATCATCAAGGGCAAAGTCGAGGAGGTCAGTCTGCCCGACGGCATTGACGGTGTTGACATCATCATTTCTGAATGGATGGGGTCAGTAAATCCACACAATTTATATTATTTTTGCTACTTTGTTCGTTCACAACCAGATATATGGTTGGTATTTGAAGTGCTCATGGGTCTAAAGACAAGTAAGCGCGCTTTGCTATTTAGTAATTTGTTTTGTGTTGACTATTGAAAATATTATTGCATTATTAAAGTTCATAGAGAGTTAATATTATACAAGTATTAGTTAGTTGCGGATGTTTGTCTCTATAGTTTTGAGGTTTTCATTGTCTTTATTATTTACTATTTAATTTCTTCACTTGCAAATAGAGTATTTGTTATTGCGACCGAAGTCGGCAATTGGCAAGACTTTGGTACATCTTTAATCTGTCATATTCAAAAAGGATCTAATCATTGATTCCGTCCTGAATACAACTGCCTTCTGGATTCCATATTTCGCACTCTCTAAGACACCAAGGCGAATGAGATTTGCTGAAACCTTCTGTCTGATCACTCCAACGATAGGGATAATGACAGGGACAGTTGAAACTTTCTCCTGCTTCCAGACATCCTTGATCTCAGCTTCCATAGTCAAGGCAACAAAGACAAAAAAATGCCGAATAGGGGAAATAATTCATGTATAAGCCAAAATTGGTACAGTTGTAGAGGAAGGCTTCTTAAACAACATACTAAAAGTACTGACAGGTGGGGGAGGGGGCTCTAAAGGTGCATTTTTTCGGGTTTTTTTTTGTAAATAACTCAAAAACTATGGCCTACAGGAAAAAGGTTGTCATTAGTAAAATTAAACTACGTAAAATTTTCAACAAAAAAGGTCTTATGCACTTTTTTGATAGGATTAATATAGTGGAGATATAAAGTGGAGAAAATAGGGAAAAATATTCATTGTTCAAAATTACTATAGTTTACTATTACAAATTCTACTTATACTACTACAAATAATAATAATACTATGTGGAGTTTTTAATACCGGTTTGTGCGAGTAATCCCAGTGAAGGTAGGCTATGGAGGGCTTAAAGTCAAGATCATGTGGCTGTGGAAGGGGGGGAGCAGATGGCTGGAACGTGGTGGCGTGCTAACCCCCCCACCCCCTCCACCACCGCACAGTCACGCCAGTACCTCCCACCAGTCAGGCGGGAAAAATAAAATAAAATACAAATAAATAAAAAATACGGCGAAAACTGTATGGTTGTGTTTGATGGTTACACTGATGTCAACAGCACAAAACGAGCAGAGCAGAAGCGAGAAGAGGGCTTACAAAAACCTCGGTTGACATAAACTTTCATGAAAATACGACCATCACAGTCCAACAGGAGCATTTTCTAGCTAATGAAAGGAACAAAACAAGCTTTTTGTGTAGTTGAGAAGTTGATATTGTGGTAATTATTCATATTGAATGAAAAAAGACTAAGAAATTGTCAAAAAACCACTGATTTATTGATAATTAGAAAGACCGGTTTCGGTTATTACACCATTGTCAATCTCTGATAAACTGATCTCTGTTTATCAGAGATTGACAATGGTGTAATAACCGAAACCGGTCTTTCTAATTATCAATAAATCAGTGGTTTTTTGACAATTTCTAAGTCTTTTTTCATTCAAGAACAAAACAAGACTGATCGACATGTTAATCGAGAAAATGATGGAAGCATGTATTGACACAAATGTTGCCACCGGAGATGCTGATACCACCATTATGAGTTGTTGGGTTGGATAAAGCTGTTCTACATACAACTGTGATAGTTGGGTGAGAACGGGACCTGGCACACACGCCGACCGCTAATCGGCGCCGGTAAAATGCCGACGAGCAGCTGGCCATTGCCACTGCGTTCCACCGGTGCCGGCGACACAGTGGCGCCCGTGAGTAAATACAGACTTGCACACACGCCGATTTTTCTCCGACCGTCCTTGCCAGTTCTCGCTACGTACCATGTCACCATCCTCCATTCCAATCGACTGCTCTGCTCTATTGATAGTGCGAGGTAATTACGTTTGTAAAATATCAAATAAAGATCCCGTAATCTGCACTTAGTGTGTATATACCATTACTAGAATATTGCCTTAGTCATGTAACACATAGTGAGCCAAAACCTTATATCGTTAGTGGAAGCAAGACCTGTGTTGTATTCGCTAAATAAGGTTATACAATGTGCTAATACTTTCAGTATAATAAGACATTGTTTATAACTTATACTTTTCCAGTGACATGTTCTCCATTGGGTTGCATGAATGCTCTCGAGGTGTATCATCCTCTCAGTAATTTTCAAAAATGATTAAGTTCATTATCATTCAATAATTCAGTATCCGGTATGTAAATCTGTGTGTGTGCAAGTAGCCGTTAAAATTTTGTTATCGATAAAAAATCGGCCGGTAGAACACCGGCCGTCCATGATCGGTGTGTGTGCAAGTAGCCTAACTAGACTTAGGTTAGGTACATGTTCATCATGCATATTTTTGTCATCAGCTGAAGGCTTTGATCCAACAACTAGTAACATGGCTTGAGAACTATGAACCCACTCTATTCAATCTAGATGGTTATCGAGTTGTAAACAAAAACGCTAAATATAATAAATGTGACGGTATAATAGTTAATAAGAGAAGATCTATCTTTCACTAATATAGATTGTGATATCTGTGAAGCAAATGCAATCAATATTCTTGTAAACACAACGTTAGATAAGTATATAAACTTTGTTGCTATCTATAGGTTTCCAAATAGTAATGCGATAAGAAAATTGAAAGTCTTGATTACATCCAGAGTATACCACAATTATAACATTTGTATAGTCGGAGACATTAAGTTGAATTTGTTTTCTACAAACAAACGATAATATTGTAAATCCATATATATGAATACTAAATACTGTATACTGTTCATTTAAAAGTTAGGCCAACACTATTCATAACTCTATTCATATACTCCAAATGTTAATGGCTTTAGATCTTGTATTAATGGCAGCACTAGAGTTACTAATCAAGCAGAGTCGTCTATAGACCAATATACTTCTTAAAATAACTGATAAAGTATTTGACATTGAGGTAGGAAACATATTGAAAACAACAATTTCTGATCAACTCGGTGACTTTAGGAGTGAGTAATTTTATACACGACAAAAAATTATACAAGCAATGTAATATTATAAGTGTCCGTTTCCTCGCACACAGGCTTTGCCCATGTGAGGAACCTTCTTCAAACTTTGTATATATATATATATATGTATATTGTTTGTACTTTTAAAGAAGAATAAAGATAATTTCAATAAGAAAATTATTTAAAAAATTTAAGGAATTAATGAGTAATAAAAAATGGGATAGTATTTATGAAAATCAATCCAATGACGTCAACGATTTTCTTGAAATATTCTGTACGGTTTTGATTGAATGAATTGAAAATTCTAGTCAGGTGATAAAATACCACACAGATATAAGACTTTGAAGCCATGGATTACTTCTGGACTAGTAAAATCAATAAGAACCAGAGATAAATTATATAAAGAAAACAATAAAACCTTTCAACACAACAATAAAACATATAAAACCCAATTAAACAGATTAATAAAACAAAAGCAAACTATTATCGATCAAAAATAGAGGAATGCAGTAGTGATAAACGAAAACTATAGTATTACAGAAATGAAATCATTGATGATAGAAAAATAAAATGATGAACCAGAAATTCAGCTGAATTGAATATATATTTTTTGCAAGTTGGTAAAAACTTGGCTGCTCAAATTGAACAAAATACCACTACAACTGATATCACTTATTATAGAACCTATGAATTAAATGCAGCTTTATCATGCACACACTCACACATGTTTTACGTCATACATTGTTGTGTCATCTCAGCGAAAGGCTTCGAACAACATTTTTGAGATTGAGTTTTTATCTTCGTTTTTTTTTATTGTTTCTTCACTACTCTATTTCAGGTTAAATTATATTTTGATCATATTTGTAATTTTGAAGTGTTTTTTTTTTGAATAAATTGTATTTGCCAAATACCCTTTTTATAAAACTGTTGTATAAACTATCATTATAGTATGTTTTGAATGGTCTTTGAAGCACCTTTGATATGTTTAAGACTCGCTACGCTCGCTCACTTGTGTCTTAACTCTACATCAAACTCGTGCGTTGAAGACCCTTATTATAAAAGTATTGTATAAAGAATGATTAATGAATGATGAGGTTGTGTAGGTACTGCCTGTTCTATGAGTCGATGCTGGACACAGTGCTGTATGCACGCGACAAGTGGCTGCGACCGGACGGCCTGCTGTTCCCCGACCGAGCCGCGCTCTATGTGACAGGCATCGAGGACCGCCAGTACAAGGACGAGAAGATCAACTGGTGGGACGAGGTGTACGGCTTCGACATGAGCGCCATTCGCAAGGTCGCCATCAGCGAGCCACTTATCGATGTTGTCGATCCCAAACAGGTTGGCAAAAGCATACATTTATACATTCCTATGTCAAACCCATCGGTCAAAAATGAATGGCGAGAATATGGTTGGAATGAGGATGAAATATTTACAATAAATTCATATAATTGGCGGGGAGTGCCTTACGAAAAGATGTATACAGAGTGTCCCACGAAAGGTGTAACAGCCATAGATTCTGCATGAAATTTGCAACAAAAGATGTATAGTAAAATTGTCTTATACCTTAGTTTTCAAGATGTAAAGGTTTTTCAATAATTTTGAAAAATGTCAATAACTAAAAAACTATTAGTCGAAATCAAATTCTAAGAATATGGTTGGAAAGAGGAAGAGATTTCCAGTAATATTAGTACAATATTTGTTCCTTTGTTGAAGTTTTTGAACTTTTTAAGAGCGTTCAATTTGATTAAAATTTATCTTTGAACTCGACGAATGTACTTATTTCAACTT
Source organism: Nilaparvata lugens (assembly GCF_014356525.2). Classification (NCBI taxonomy): domain Eukaryota; kingdom Metazoa; phylum Arthropoda; class Insecta; order Hemiptera; family Delphacidae; genus Nilaparvata; species Nilaparvata lugens. The sequence goes on from NC_052507.1 coordinate 37,200,421, forward strand.
TGAGCACTCATAAATAAATCGAAACCGTCAAACAAATGATCCAAATTATTTGAATCTTTATTTATAAAATAGAATTATAGTACCCTTTAAAATTAATAAAACAATAATAATTGTTACGTTACAATTTGTATTATTGTTTTATTATTTTATCAATTTTAAAGGGTACTATAATTATATTTTATAAATACAAGAAAGTAGCCCTGAATTCATACATTTAAAAAATATTTGAATCTTATTGAAAGTTTCTTCCTCTTTCCAACTAGCCTATATCCTTAGAATTAACTACTCTTAATTTTGAATTCAAGTTAGGGTGGGTTTTGGCTTGTGCGTAAACTGCTGACGTTGACCGGGTCGTGCCTGATTTCAAGATGACTGACAAATTGTGGTCGACAGCGGATCAAGTGTCTGTTTTCCATTGACATTTCGGTCGCAATGTCAATCGTCACACATTCAAACCAAAGTTCGGTTTATCTACAATTTTAATGATTATAGGTTAGCCTATATATTTTAATTAAATAAAAAAGTACTACAGAGGCATACAAAATATTGTTGTATATTAAAAAAATATGATATATTATGTAGTTATTGATAATGGATATGGATATTATAGAATTCCTTGCGGATGGTTGAGAGACTGCTTCTGGAGGAGTCCTGCCACAAACGAACGCGTACGATGCTCGGTCCGCAGTGAAAATTTGTATAAACGAAAACGCACCTATGATTTAATACAGAAGCAGTCGGCTATTTTGTTCGAGCACGACCCGGTCGTGGTCGACGTCAGCTGGTTATTACGCACAAACTGAATTCCACCTCTATTCAGTTCGTTTTACTATTAAATTTAAATATCGGGGCACCGAGCTTCTCTCGTTATTCATTTATTGATAAACAGAAAACAATTCTTCAAAATGATTGGGGGAGGACTAACAGGCACATCCCAAAACTGTTTTTAACGAAAATCCTAAATAAATGCTGTATATCACCCCGGAGACTTCTGCTACTGCAGACATTGACAACAGGGTTAACAGCTACATGGAAATTCGATGAGAACTACTATCCATAAATTAGTTGCCAGCCCGGGAATCGAACCCGGTACCTCCCAATTGCTAGTCAGGAATGCTTACCCTTACACCAAACTGACAATCTCTGGATAGCAGCGCTCATTTTATACGAAGCCATAGCGGCCAACCAGTTACAGATGGAATTAAATAGAGAATGCATTTATTCAAATGCTAATTTATAAATGATTATTATTTAACGAAAATCCTAAATAAACTTCTGTAGAAGTCTCCGGGGTGATATACAGCATTTATTTAGGATTTTCGTTATATAATAATCATATATAAATTAGCATTTGAATAAATGCATTCTCTATTTAATTCCATCTGTAACTGGTTGGCCGCTATGGCTTCGTATAAAATGAGCGCTGCTATCCAGAGATTGTCAGTTTGGTGTAAGGGTAAGCATTCCTGACTAGCAATTGGGAGGTACCGGGTTCGATTCCCGGGCTGGCAACTAATTTATGGATAGTAGTTCTCATCGAATTTCCATCTAGCTGTTAACCCTGTTGTTAATGTCTGCAGTAGCAGAAGTCTCCGGGGTGATATACAGCATTTATTTAGGATTTTCATTAAATAATAATCATGTACAAAACAAGTGAAAAATGAAAATAGTAACAGCACAATAAGCAAACATGCATTATGTACATGTATTAAGAAATACAGCCAACTTCTTTCTCTACAAGAGCTCGATACAATATTTATAAGAATAACAAGCAGACAAGCAACAACTCCATTAGAAAATACAGTAGAAAACAAACAAAAAGTACATCAATAGACTTCTCTACTAGAGCTACAATAAAATAATAATGAGCAACAGCTTAAGAAAACATTTACAAGATTTACAAAAAATAATATGTAGTAATACATAAAAAGAATAATAAATGATCACATAGCAATGAGTCATTACTGTATGCAAATTACCTTCTGAGAGAGGTCACGTCCGCATACAGGAGCATTAAACAGAACAAGCAGAAGAGTAATTAAAATATTTTAAATAAGGAAATAAGAAACTAAAATTAACATATTATATTTATATATATATACAGGGTGTCCCACCAAGGTTGTAACAGCCGTTGACAATAGATTCTACTCGACATTTCTGACAAAAAATGTTCATTAAACGTTTTTCCTATCCACCTTGGTTTTCGAGATATATCGATTTTTCGATATTTTCAGAATAAGCCTACTTCTGGTCATTAAATACTCAATAACTCAAAAACTACTGGTCGAATTTCAATTACAAGGGTATTGTTGGAAAGAGAAAAACATTTCAAACAAGATTAATGTAATTGTATTTGTTGTAAGATATTTTGTAGTTTTTTATTAGCTCTTAAACTTGGAAAAACGCTATTCAAATTCAAAGTGAAATTTCAAACCGTTTTTTCTCGGTTTTTCTCCGGGTGATTATAATGGTTTCAATATTTAAAAAAACTTATCCATTTCATAACATTTCGAATGAGTATAAATTCGAAAAGGTAAGTTCAATGATAAAGTGTTCAAAACTGCCAATATCTGGAATGAACACCTTCAAAATGAGGAAATTCACAAACAGCAAGCATCAAGTGGTAATCCTAGGGTGAAATCACCTGATTTCTCTCTGACAATATTCACAAGTTTTAATCAATATTTTAACATTCTACAATGATATGACCTTTTCAATAACTTGCATTATTTCGCCAAGGGTGAAATCACCTGATTATTGCATTATTTTTAGTAGCATATAGCCTAAATCCTATATAAAATATTAATCATGCACTTTTACAAGATCTAACAAAATATATTCATAGAATAATAATTCAAAGTATATTAATGACAAAATTAAAAAAATTGATGGCAATCATTCAGATGATAATCAAGTTACATGTCATTCTCATTGCTTACAGGAATTCAAAATAGCCTCCATTTCTCTTTGTGCAACTTCTTCTGACGTTCATCAAGCTTCGAGTTGCCTGTCTCACTTCATTGGGTCGTCTCTTCATTACTTTAAACGTCAATCGAATTTTGAGAATCAGATCCTCCCTGGTCTCTACAGGTTCTCTGTGAACTTTATACTTTTCACAACCCCCCAAAAGTAGAAGTCTATTTGAGTAAGATCAGGTGAGCGTGGTGGCCAACTTACGGGTCCACCTCGGCCAATCCACTGCCCAGCATAATTGTTATCAAGCCACCCACGGACGTTTCTAGCATAATGAGGGAGGCAGCCATCCAACTGGAGCCAAATATTCTGCCTCAAATTGAGAGGCACGTCTTCAATCGATTCGTGAAGCTCATTGGCCGGAAAGTCCATAAAAAATTCACCTTTTATTCTTGCAGGGAAAATGAAAGGTCCATGTATCTGGAAAAGTTATTGTGGAAATTTACAGCACCATTCCTTGTGAACGTACTTTTATCTGTGATCTGTCCATAAAATATTTGAATACAATTTTGTGCTAATATCCAACGGCAAAACTGCATCCATGAAACAGTATCAGGTTCATTCAAATCTTGAAGTGGGGTATCATGAAATGGTCGAAAGTTATTGTTCTTCAATATTCTTTGAACTATCATTCTTGAAACATCCAACATCCCAGCTGCCCGCCGGATGCTGGATCGAGGATTCTGTTCTAAATACTTTAGAATAAGATTCTCAAAAGCTTCAGAAATCAAGACGGGCCTCTAGTACCTTGAAACTGATCCTAGACCCTAACCATCTTGACATCTGTCAATCTTTACAACGTGTTATGAGATGGGTGTTTTCGGTCAGGAAAACGTCTCCTGTATACTCTCTCTGCCTCTCTTGAATTGCATCCACACTCTCCATACACCAATAACATGTTCAAGTACTCAATCAATGTAAATTTCATGATAATGAACGTGAACACTTCTCTACTAGCCAAAGCTGATACATATACAAATTAACTGGAAAGCACACTGAAAATAGGCTGAAACATAATTCTTGTTATTTTATTCAGGATTTATGGTACAGGAAATAATGCAAGTTATTGAAAAAGTCATATCATTTTAGAATGTTGAAATATTGATTGAAACTTGTGAATACAGCCAGAGAGAAATCTGGTGTTTTCACCCTAGCATCACCACTTGATGCATGCTGTTTGTGAATTTCCTCATTTTCAAGGTGTTCATTCCAGATATTAGCAGTTTTGAACACTTTATCATGAAACTTAACTTTTCGAATTTATATACATTCGAAAGCTTATGAAATAGAGAAGTTTTTGAAATATTGAAACCACTATAATTACCCGGAGAAAAACCGAGAAAAAAAGGTTTGAAATTTCACTTTTAATTTGAAGGATAGCATTTTTTCAAGTTTAAGCCCTAATAAAAAAACTACAAAATATCTCACAACAAATAAAATTACATCAATCTTGTTTGAAATGTTTTTCTCTTCCCAACAATACCCTTGAAATTGAAATTAGACCAGTAGTTTTCGAGTTATTGAGTATTTAATGACCGGAAGTAGGCATATTCTGAAAATATCGAAAAATCTATATATCTCGAAAACTAAGGTCGATAGGAAAAGACTCTCAGAATCATGGAGTGTCGTAATAAGTAAGAATATTTCACATCAAAATATGGGAAGAATGTCTCCTTTCTATTAATTGGAGTCTGGAACATTTTTATCTAATGTATAGTTATTTTTTAAAAGATGATTATGTTCGTTATTGTAAATGTCGAGACATTTCGATCAGAAATCATGAAATTTTCGACATGCTAGGAACTTTTTTGTTTCAAAAGACAAGTGGGTGGTAAAAGCGAGACATTTTATCAGTTGAAATAATTTTAACTTGAAAATAATAATTATTTTTCCAATTGTCAAAAGCCGTTGGAAGATCCTATTTTGGTTTCTAATGAATTTTAAAGTAAGGAGAACGGCCTGGTATGCATTGTGTACTAAATTTTATGCTAAAGACTGGAATTTATTGATAGCCTAACACAGGCACACCATTCAGCCCCTCTCTTTGACTGAAACTTCTGTGAGGCCAAAATACGTTCTCAAATAAATTTCAATCAATTTAAAAAATGAAATGAGAAAAATTTATGGAATGGAAAACATTTTGAAGCAAGAAACTATAAAATCTCACGCAAACACACGTCAGGAGTGTAATAATTATTTTTTTATATTTATAATTAACCCTTATTCAGATCTCATCATCAACTATCTAAATTCGGGGGAGAAATAGTTTTAGATTAATTCTGTTGTTTCTCTCCCAACCATTGTTTTGATCTTGTGCATGTGTAAATGATATAAATAAATAAGCTGCTTACAGACTTGAGGACCACGTCACGCGCATTTCACTTTTTATTAGCTGATGCTATGCTTATTATATCTGTCTCATTATATATGACTGTGTCTTTGTACAGATATAATCAGCTGATAAAAAGCAAAATGCGCGTGTTCGTGGCGTTTAAGTCTGTACGAAGCTATACACGCTAGGCACACACACCTCGTCTTATGCTCCATCAGTCACGCCACGTCCATGAAGTTTTTGTTAAATGTTATGACAGGTGGTAACGAACTCGTGCATGCTGAAAGAGGTAGACCTGTACACAGTGACGAAGGACGACCTGAACTTCTCATCGCCATTCCACCTGCAGGTGCGCCGCAACGACTACATCCAAGCGCTGGTGACGTTCTTCACGATCGAGTTCACCAAGTGCCACAAGCGCATTGGCTTCAGCACGGCGCCCGAGGCACCCTACACACACTGGAAGCAGACCGTCTTCTACTTCGACGACTACATCACCGTCAAGAAGGGCGAGGAAATTTACGGCACTTTCTCCATGAAGCAGAACGCACGCAACGTCCGCGACCTCGACTTCAACATTGAACTCGACTTTAAGGGTGAACTGTGCGAAATGCACGAAGCAAACTGTTATCGGATGCGTTAGACAACGCTGTGGACTATTCTTTAAATTTTCTATCCGCGATTGTTGTGTTTACAGTTGAACTTAATCTGAACGTAACGTAGTGTATAGAGGGCGAGAATTGCAACAACTACGATTGTAAAAAATTAACTAGGTACCGATTTTCTCGAAATTGCGATAGGATATCAACGATGTGGTGCTTATCGTTTTACTTAATCCGAGAACCACTATAGTGCATTTTATGACTGAAAACCTCTGGCCAGCTTACATTATTATTATCTGTTGTTACAAAGTGGCAGACAGATGAGCGTCCTCATCTCGTAACTGCATACAAACTTCAACGTATTAAAGGAAGCCAACGTCTAGCCAGAGGTTTTTAACCATGAAATGCATTATAGAGTATCTTATCTATTATTGGCTGCTAGGATTGTTTAAACATATTAGTTTACTCAGGAAAATCTTGAACTCGCACTATGCTGAATTATTAAATTATGTTTATTTCTAGCCCACCAATAAAAAGAAAAGAGGTTTTCCAAACCATCATTAAACTGAATAGAAATGGAATTCAAGTTGTTAGATCTATGATTCACACCTATAAATAATTGGACCCCACATCATCTACCTTGAATTGCTATAACATTTAAACTATCTATCTTTGTGTTATAGAATACTGAGTAGCCTAAATGATATGTGGACCAAAGAACAATCAATGCTGAATTTCACGTTGTCATCCCATTCAGGGAAACTTGATGCAACCTCAAAACATAAGTCATGACAGAAATTTTAAATGTTATAATTTTTAACTATGAACTCGGTGATTAGTTGTCTTTAAGTTTATTTATACTTCGACTTTATGGCTAAGGCTTTGTCTTCTACTCTGTATGATTGTAAATCTTCATTCGAGATCTTAGTTCTTGAAGTGAAAGCAGTATTACATTGAAATGCCATGGAATACGAGGGTAATTTTTATTCAACCTCCGATCACATAAATATGACACAGATAAGCGGTAGGAGAGCTGTACAGCGTGTCCTCGTCCTCCCAAACACCTGTTCATCCCTCCTCCTCCTCCTCCTCCCTCCCACTATGTTCGTTGCGGCTAGGCAGAAACATGGTCGCGTCAATTCATTTTCCGGCCAAGTTCTAGTTGCTTTCAGTGATGAAATTATTACTTAATATACATTTGTCTTTTATGAATGGCAATCGGAAGTTTTGTTTCTTCTACTTCATGAACTACTTTGAATTTATAATTTTAATTATTTAACTTGATTTTACCTGCATTAAGAAACTTTGTAATGTAATTTTCGATGTTCCAATTAACAGTAGGATCTGAGAACACTCTTTTTCAAATAATAACGCAAAGCTGAGTTTTAAAATAACATAAATTTTGTCGATACTGTTATCCTCATTTGTTTTTGTTTTTTTGTAGTAATTAGTTGTATTTGTTGCATGATAATTGAGTTTCGGCGTCTTATTAGATTGAGTCGAAACTTTGAATAAAAATAATATTACATGATGAACCCTCGTTTTTTGAACGCTACTATAAATTGTATAAAATGTATCATATTTTATATGAATATAATCAACGAAGTGTTTTTCCTATAAGCGCATTTTTATTGAGCTTTACTATTACCAATAATTCATATTTGTTCTCTAAGAGCTCAAGTTAGTATTCTCCAATCGTAATAATACATCTACAACGTGATGAAGATGTTTTTTTTTTCAAGTGTAGTATCATTTTATTTCAATAAATAGAATTATTCATTTTATAATTTTGTATCATTTTATCTTAATATCAGTAACTGATATTCTATTCCCAAGTAGTAAGGTTTTGTAATGTAATTTTACTTTGCAATTGATGAAGTCAGTTACAACTCTACTTAGTGAACGATTTTATTTTCATCTGTGATTACTCCAAACTTTAGTAGAATAAAATTGAGTATTTTTCTCAGGAAATTGGCAAAACTGTACTTCTTATTTTTGAGAATTCCTACAACTTTTCTAGTTTTTATTGAAGCATTCGGTTTGCGATGCTTATTGAAAATCTTACCATGGTTAGTCGAGTTCCAACTTTAAGGTGTTACCAAGACACACTACTACCAGCATTACCGGCATCTTATTCAATTGTGTTTTTTGCAGAATGGATGCAATAATCTCAAGAGTGTTATTAGCAGTCTATAATATTGAGCTTTAGTGAGACACACTTCAAACAGTGAGCATTATTTGAGGATTATTTAACTCCATTAGAGGTAGATTAATATATTAATAAGTAAAAATAAGAGTTCAGCTAAAGTCCAAACTTTTTACCAAGGTTAAGAACAAAGAGTGAATCTTTGTTCTGCACAAAGGCTTTATGCCCTGTTTCTAGGACACTTATTAAACCTATAGATGTAATGGTCCAATAGAATTGACGAGTGTCCTAGAAACAAGATCTTGAAAACTAGATCCTCTTCAAAACTTGGGACGAGTAAGTTGTGTCGTTGTTGGATAGTATAATAATAATTAAAGCGTGAGCAGAGAAATACTGGTTGTCGCAGGGAAACTGCGAATTCTGAAATAATGTACTTTCCACGTATCAATTTATTAAACTACACCTTTTCCAACTGTATTTGAAAAAGTATCAATTGTAATTGAGAATAGTCATTTGTATTTGAGAAAACGTCAGATATAAATGAGAATAGTCAATAATTGTATTTGAGAAGTCATCACTTCTAATTGAGAATAGTGAATTTTATTTGAGAAGCTATCATTTCAATTTGAGAACATACGATTTCAAATCTAGAAGATGTCAATTGTAATTGGGAAATGATTTAAAAAAACCAGTACTTATATTTTTTATAACTGTACTCATATAAAATAATATGATAATATATTAATATTCCAATAAAACGTTTAGATTTTGAATAAAACTTTATTTTCATGCCCCAAAATCCATTGAAGAATTGCCGAATTGTTTGATCAAGAGATTAAATTATTGATTGATGATAAAGTTCAATTGCCCCTTAAACTTAGAGAATTTGATCTTCATCAAGTGCAATATTTCACAAAATGTTTGGAGACAAAAGTCGCGTTGCCAATACATACATAGAAATAATTCTCATTAATCATTCGTAAACAGTAGCCTACAGGGGAAATACTCTCACCATTGAAAATATTAATTTTCCCCCCATGCAAAGCTTATGATAGTAATTATTGGAATACTGTGTACGTAGTACAGTATCCTTTCCTGCTCAAATGAAACCTGTAGGCTACAGAAGAATCACGACATGTCAATTGGAAAATTTTCAATTGATATCTTCTCATTTACATTTGACGATTTTTCAATTTCAAATACAATTCACTTTTCTCAATTACATGTGATACTTCCCAAATACAATTGACTTTTCTCATCTACATCTGACATTCTCTCAATTACAAGTTACTATTCTCAAATACAATTGATACTTTCTCAAATAAAATTGGAAAAGGTGTAGTAGATTACCAATGAAGTGGCATGTATTGATCATGCCATTCATGTTCCTATGGTTGAAATCATATAATTAAGTACCTTTACTTTCCAAGATGTATTGAGATTCGGCGTTCACAGCCTTTTATGGGCCGAAACACACGAGGCGTTTTTCAGACAAGTCGGCACGAACAGGACAAGAAGCTCTCCGATTGGCTGAATGCGTTGGCGTATCGATCGATATTCAGCCAGTTGGAGATCTTATTCCTGCCCTGTCGTGTCATGTCGTCTCATCTAAAAACCCCCCGTGTATTTCGCTCCTGTGGTTTGTGCAATGAAACTGATAATTTTTAAATGTCACTTCCAGGAATAAATTCATGAAACTAGCAGATCACTAATGGTCCTACAATCGAAATGTCCAAAAGCAGCTCTACTTTCTGAGATGACATCGAAAAGATGCAGGTGCAAGAGAACTGATAATTTTTAAATAATGTAATTTCCATGAATAAATTCTTAAAACTGATAATTTGCTTATGAAAGTCTATGTATTCATATCATGTCATTATGATCCTACAATCAAAGTGTCCAAAAAGTGCCTCTTCATTTTTTTAAAGTTAATATAAAGATACGCTCTCATTTGTCGGCGTTCACAGTCTGTTGTGGAAACTGTGGAATGAACCTGTTTTAAATCTTGGAGAATGACAGCCATTTCATTTTAAATTTTCTTCTTTTAGTTCGTGTATTAATGCCGGACACGAAGCCTACATGCCGTACATCCCCACAGGGGAAAATTTAATCCTGTAGTAATATTCTCTTTATTCACAGTTTATCTCTTTATTCTGTTATTAATTTGTTGTTTTTTTTTTTTAATTTTATAAGTGTTTGCCATATTCATCTTGTCAGACCTGGCAATGTAAGATGAATCAAATAAATATCAAATATTCACATTTTATAAAAATCTGGTGTGGCGCACTCACACAACTTTCCTTGCCATTATGAAAATTGAACACCTGACGCTAGTGTTCACGCGCAACTAAAGTTTACTAATAAACAAAGATCTGAGCCAGCTGGTGACAGGACAATAACGCTGGAGACATACGAGGTCTGCTATCTCTTCATAGTGAATCATTTAATAGAATCAACAGTTGCCAACAGTTTGCAATTATTGGATAATCACATTTTCTTGAATTTCGAGCTTATTTTCAATTTTAGGTGGAAATGCTACTAAACATTAATTGTAGAGATTTTCATGCTCAATCTTTTCCACTCGAAATTTTTCGTTTAAATTGCATCTGAAGCCTGATAATTGGGAGTCTAAAATCAAACTTTGCATAGATGGGATGGAACTCCAGAAATTTTCACAGATATGGGACTAGTGGCAGTTGATAGAGCTTATCAATGACTATTTCAGGTATAAATTTAATCAAAATCGTTGGAGCCATTTTCGAGGAAATCGCAAAAAACCCTGTTTTTGACAACATTTTCTCCATTTTAGCCGCCATCTTGAATCGCATTTGATCGAAATTGTTCGTGTCGGATACTTATAGCGTAAGGACCTCAAGTTCCAAATTTCAAGTCATTCCATTAATTGGGAGATGAGATATCGTGTACACAGACGCACATACACTCATACACACACACACACATACAGACCAATACCCAAAAACCACTTTTTTGGACTCCGGGGACCTTGAAACGTATAGGAATTTAGAAATTGGGGGTACCTTAATTTTTTTGGAAAGCAATACTTTCCTTACCTATGGTAAGAGGCCAAGGAAAGTAAAATGTTCTCTACGCTACTGCACGTTGCACACCAGTCCATGCGGTTACTAAATGGCAATGCGTTCATTTCAATTACCGTATTGTGCAAAATTTCAAACTACCGACTCTACTTTGCTATAAAATTCGAATTTGCCCGTTTCCCCGCTCCACTCTCTATATTTCTTGAGGAACCTTCATCATGAAGTATAGCCTGATATTATTATTATCATAATAAATAATAACACTATATATATTACACTTACAACACTACTCACGAATTTGTTGATTATCGGACGCGTTTCGTGGCACAGCCACATCTTCAGCGTACAAGTAGTACTAGATACTGAGATAATTTGCTATAAAATTCGAATTTTTGCGTTTCCCCGCTCCACTCTCTTAGGGAACATTCATCATGAAGTATAGACTGACATTATTATCATAATAAATAATGTTACAAGATCTTACACTTTTATAACAGTACTCACGAATTTGTTGATTATCGGACGCGTTTCGTGGCACTGATGAGCCACATCTTCAGCGTACAAGGAGTATAATAGATACTGAGGTTTTGTAAGTTGCAAAAAGTACCGTAAACATTTCTATTATTATCATAGAATAAGCAGGAGTGATGTATTCTTCCTCCATGATAATTGCTTAATTTATTTCACCCCTAAAATGAGATTTGCATTATAAAGTCAGTGGAAATGATAGGACAACAGGGTTGGCAATTTTCTTTTTAAGAAGGGTCGCCTTCTGTCTTGGATAGCTGTGAAATAATCATGGATTCAAGTTGTAATATTAATTTGTGATTCTTGTTGATAATGATCAATTCTTTCTCAAATATTTTTTAATCACCATGAAAATATATCTCTTCATGATTTGATAATCAATAACTAAGATTAGATATTCTATCATAACGCTACATGGCATACAGACAATATTGCCAACCGTGCAAAACTAGAAAAGGATAGTGCTAATTGCTCTGTCTAATGACTCAAGGATAGCAAGCTAATCAGGTGCTGACTTGATAAGGTGAATCTCACTATAGTTTTGACCCCCTTTTTCTGAAGAATCCAAAGGTACAAGCACCTGTGTACTATTGAATAAAACTTTGGGATATGGAAAATCAACCATTTTTATTAATAGACGTACGTTAGGTTCAGTGAACTATTATTATAAATAAATGTTTTACATTGCAAGCTGTAACTTCATTTCAGTAATAACTTATTTACACCATATACATCTTTATACACATTTTGGAATTAGAATTTTTGTAAAATAAACAATAATAATTATTGATTTAAACTATAAACTTTTAGAATTGAGAAAATTTAAAACCTTATTTGTAAATGCTTATACTTTATGACTACCATTTTTTCCAAAACTTAGCTTATAATATTAGAATAATATAGCCTATTCTTCACAAAATGGTTAATAACTCTAAAACAATATCAATCTTCTGATGTCTTATAAATGAATAATAGCCTTCTGAATGGGTACGGTACATTTTCATTTACAAATTCAAATTTATTTTATTTCAGAGAATGTATATTTTACAATACATTCCCCTGAAAACTACTCCTCTCATAATATATGTTCCATATTATGGAACACGTCCGTGTTTGAAGGAGTCAATTCAACAACAATAGGTACCGTACAGTGAAAGAAAAGAAAAAGTTGATTTTCTACAGCTGTAGTTTACTAACATAGGCACATTAACTATAAATTACCAACACATAGGCCTACAACAATTAAATAAAAAAAACTTTAGTCAGTAACGGTACCGGTACTTTATATATAAGTTCATTTTTTTAAATTGACATTGAAAGTAGAACACAAATAATTTATTGTAGGCTATATGGTTCATGGTTAGCTCTTACTACGGTATGTATTATCATAGAGAAAAGATTGCATTATGCTATCTTTTCTCTATGGTATTATTTATAGAGAGAATTAAATTTTTTACGAAAGATACGGTAATTTCTACAAACATGCATTCATTCCTGAAAATCTGGATCAATTGAAATTTGAATAAAATAATAATACGATTGAATTGTCAAGATCTAGCCTATAGTAAAATACAAAATCTTGGCTTTTATAAAAATCAAGTAGATGTTTATTATTATTCCGTTCATATTGTACCTAATATAACTAAACATTCTTTTTTCTTTACTCTTCCAGTTATATATAATAATATAGTAATTCTACTTCCAGTTGAACAGCACCATGAATGATAGCATCAGAATTATAAAGAAATTAAGTCTATGGAACCACGGAGAAAAGATACCATCCATAAGCTATGTTTTTATTTGAATATAAATAAAAATGTTTCCCTTACTAAACATGAATCCGATTATATCGACACTCCAAAGTGATCACGCTAAAAACTCTCATACTTATAAAACGGAACCTTTTCGACAGACATTGCAAAAATAGCATAGCATGTCTTATTCTATCTTCTCTAAGATGATAAACTGACTACGTAACAAAACATGGGAAATCTTAAGACTTGAATTCACAATAAAAACAATTTTAATAATTCGGGTATCCCAATAAAAATTATACATTTCTATCAAATTTTTCATTGCTCAGCAATAAACTTTGAAAATATCAATTATTTCCAAAATGCTAGGTATCAATTAAACCAAGTTACTAGGTAACAATTCAAGTTAATACTAATTATTTGATTCAACTACACTTACATTTTATCCCATTTACAATATATTATAGACGCTATATTACATAATAGTATGGACTTCCGTTGAAGATACAATATGTTATGTTCACAAATTACAAACACAATAATTGCAACAGCATGACAATAATAACAAAACAATAATCTTAATTGTTAAATATAATACTAGAACAATATATCCGAATGTAATAAATATTATTACAGAAATCGGTTACATCTTATTTTACTGGAGACCAGTTTTGTACATATAGGCCTAAATGCTATTCTTAAAACTCTCGCCACACATCATCTTCCATCTCTTACTTTTACTTGCACCATCACCACCTCATCAATTCAGTAATAGCTGTAATAAGGAAACAGTCGTTACTCAAGAAGCGCAAAATGTTCTGTTTATTAGAGTGACCGTTCCCTAATGCAATAAATGCGACTATAACAGGTACTGGAACTGTTCTTCTCCCAGGCTTGACTCTTGGCTCGATGGCGGTGTATCAAGATGAGGAAGTTCCAGATCTAGGTACTCCTGCAATTAAAAAAAGATGACATTTCTAATGATAACAAAAATATGAATATTATAGAGATGAGACTCCTTGCAGCGCGAGGAGCAGCTTGCTTTTTGTAAGTCACTTGTGAAAATGTAACTTTAACAAAAAACAATTATTTCTCAATGATTTTATGGTTTCAAATGAATTTTGTCAATGATGGTTATTGTTATTGTTATTATGGTTATTTTTGTCATTATTTAGCAGCCCTATATGTGAAGGTTTATTGGAATATTGAAAAGATTATATACTTTATAATACCTAGAGAGCATAAAATTTATTATTCTACCTTGTTCGCAGTAACTGTGAGTATCCTATCAAGATCTTCGACTAGTTCTTCGAATTTCGGCCGTTCGTTGGGCTGATAACTCCAGCAGTCTCTCATTAGTAGGTAGCTGTGAAAAATAAAAAGGTAATTTGAAATAACAAACATGACTGATAAAGAGAACCAATTCAACGGATGTTTTACTTAATAATTTGAGGAACTTGGTGGACTTTCAGATGATGGTTTTTATAACCGGTACCTACCAGAATCTTTTAGCTCAATAGGTAATTATTATTAGACTACCCTATAAATTGAAGAGTGTACCGTACCATATTTGAAAATTATCACTAACCCACTAATAAATTAAAAAACTAAAAAAGTTGGAACATTTTCAACTTGAGAGTTGAATAATTAGGTATAAAATTCCGTATTGATATTGATAATAAACTATCATATAGAATAGAGTGACTGCCTTTATTTTTCCTGCGAAGTTTTGGCGCAGTCGGTTCTCTCTTACATTACACTTACACATTCACAAACACATCATTTTCATTTAGTTACATTTCTTATATATACTACAGTGAAATATGTATACGGTATTCTCTCTATATTAACTACCGTATGCTATAAAAAATATTACCTATGTATAATTTCTATTCTGATATAAAGTCTCCAATATATTACCGTACTATACAATATAAATATGCCCTACACCGAATTTATCTTTGGCATTGCCCTGCAATGCATTAATACACTCTAAAGAAAATATTTGTAGATAAAATCATCGCAAATACCCAAATTTATCACAAAGGAATGCTCTTAGTAGTGCCAACACAATTCAATAATTTGTTTGGTTTGAAATTCGTGTATTTATATATTAATGGTAGCTTATTAGGTTAAAGCAGTTGTGTAATTTATTAGAGGTCAAAGTAATATTATCAAAAAGTCACCTAATACATAAAATGTATCAATTACTGAGCATAACGCATAGAATAATTCTATTTGAAAAATGAAAATAAAAGATTCAATGTCATTTTTAAGATGTAAGATCATCCATTAATGAAGATGCGACTCACATGGATATGGTATTTATGTATTTTATGGTAGGCCGACTTACATTTCAAGTGAACAGCAAGGGGGTTTTTCCATTCGATGTCCACTCCTCAGCAATTGGAACAATTTCTCCATGCTGGGAACTGATGGGTATGGTGTACCTCCAAGTGTCATTATTTCCCACAATAACACTCCATATGACCATCTGTAAAGGCATTGAAAATAAATTACAACTCTCATAATAGGTAGGTACTTCAAAAATCAATTAAAATCGTCCTTAAAATGAGAGAAATTTATTTTTCTTGTAAGATTGAGAATCTGGAGTACCGGTAACAAAAGGTCAGATCAAAAAATACTTTTTTCTAACAAAAACATCTATAAAGAAAAGATACTGTAAGTTTTGTGACATATCTCTAACACAAAAACTACAAAAGGTTTAGAAATTGAACTTAGTTTGTTTCTTTCCATTCTCCTTCCAATTATGTTGTCCTATTAATGTAATTCATTATTGAAAACAAATTTAAAATTGGTTTAAATATTGTGAAGATATTCAAAATCCTCTTTCAACCTCTGTTACGAAGCATTATATTGGACCTGTAAGTTATGTTTATGAGAACGATTTAATTTATTTTTGATGAGTTGAATTGAATTGAATTGAAAATTTCTTTATTCATCAAAATGCACAAAATACATCTGAACAGTGTCAAATTACAAAAAGAATTATTAATATCGTCACAAAATCATCCTTTACACATACAGAAGTCAAAAATTCTGATAAAAAACAAGATTCTAAAATCTTACAGTCAAATTGACATACTCCTGCAAAGAGTATAGAGATAGTCCCACCAAATATTCCTTTAATTTTTTTTGTAGGTATTCAACCTCCTCTATTTCTTTCAACTCTCTAGGAAGTATATTGAAAAATTTTCTCCCCATAAAAAGTGTTTTTTTTCTTAAAGAAATCCAATCTATGCCTCTCCTCGACCCTTCCAAATCTGGTGTTGTAGCCATGTGTTTCGTTTCTTGATCCTTGACGAGCATTTTTTAAAGTACATGACTACGTCAAAAATATATTGCCCATAGATTGTTAAAATTCCAAACTGTGGAAAAACGAGTTTTACTGAGTCTAATCTTTCTAACTTCATTATTATTCTGAGAGCTCTTTTTTGTTGTAATAGTATCTTATCAAGGTTACTCTTGGTTGTACTTCCATAGATAGCAAGTCCGTATGCCAGATGAAAATGTATTAAAGAGTGGTACAGGGATTTCATTGTCTGTATACTGCAGATATCTGTCAATTGCCGCAAAGCAAAAAGGCCGGGGATATATTTTTTACAACCTGAGAAACATGTTTATCCCATGATAAGCTGCTATCAATATCAAGGCCTAAGAATTTTGTGCCATCCACTAGTTCTAAGGTTTCGCCATTTATTTCAACATTTGGGGACCAATGATTGATTCTTTGCCTTGTAGAAAAAGGAACTACAATAGACTTGCTGGCGTTTAAAAGAAGATTCCTATTATTTAGAAATTTATTAATGGAATACAAGCCAACATAATAAAAACACAAATAATCAAATTGTGAGGTATAGCTTGAAAATGGCATGGAAATACCGAAACTATAGTTGATGTTGTGTTTTATATAAAAAAGTTTTGAAAACAAAATGGTACTATGGAATTATTTCCTATTAATTAACAAATTCACACAATACAAAAATACGAAAATAAATTTTTCGACTATAAATCACATGTACATACATCTAGCTTTATTCAAGTCCATATATACTTTTGAAAAAATGTATGAATTTAGGGCTAATTATATTTATTTATAAAAAAGAATTATATATTACCTTTTTTGAAATTAATCAAATAATAGATTGAAAATACAAATTATAAAAACTAGTTAGTTTCAGTGTTCCACACCATCTTCAGGTTTTAAAAAATAAATTGTAAATCATAGATTATTAAATAAAAAAAAATTTAACCTGAAGATGGTGTGGATCATTATAACTAACTAGTTGTCATAATTTGTATTTTTAATCTATTATTTTATTAATTTCAAAAAAGGGTATTATAATTCTATTTTATAAATAAATACTTTTGAAAATATACTTTTCTCCCATAAATCACATCTACATATAGCTTCATTATACCGTACTCTTGAAAATACATTTTCCAAACATAAATCACATCTACAGACATCTAGCTTTATTCAAGTCCATATACCGTAGGTCTTGAAAATACATTTTCCAAACATAAATCACATCTACATACATCTAGCTTTATTCAAGTATGTATATTCTTGAAAATAAACTTTTCGACCATGAATCACATCTGCATACATCTAGCCTCATTCAGGTCCACAATAATACTCTTGAAAATAAATTTTTCGACCATAAATCAAATCTACATACATCTAGCTTCATTCAAGTCTATATACACTTGAAAATAAATTTTTTGATAATCATTATTCAGCATCAAATATTAGAAGTTTTTGAGAATACCTACACATCAGACTGTGTGGTGTAGACTCTGTGGAAGAGGGCCTCAGGCGCCATCCACTTGACAGGCAGCCGCCCATCGGTGGTTTTCCTGTAGTAGTCTTGTGTGTGGATGTCTCTTGCCAGTCCAAAATCGGCAATTTTCAAAATGTAGTTGTCGCTCACCAACACGTTGCGAGCTGCCAAGTCTCGATGTATACACTGCAATCATAAAGTTCAATATTATCATTTACTTATTCATTCATTAACCCTTTTCGGTCGGAATAGTGTTTTAAAGAATGGTCTCTCAGGTCGGATGGGCCACTATAATAGCCATGGCGTTTTGCTTCACCAAGTCGGAGTCTGTTTTTCCTTACTATAGTGCAATCGTGAGTCCCTCCATATATTTTATAATAGAAAAAATCAATTTCAATAAATGTTCATTTAGTTTGAAAGTTAAAATATAAACAAGTTTGTTTTTATCGGTTAAACAACAAAACAATGAGATATTGATAATGATAAAAATAATTGAAAAGTTAATAAAAATGTAGAGCTACAAAATTTCATTATCACTTCTCTTTTTGAAACAATTAATCAGAAGTGTTACTTGAGTGATACTTCTCGAAACAGAGTCCTATTCCATTTCCTGGTTCAACCTCACAGTTAGGCCTATCTGATATTAAATGTGTTATAATTTGTAGTACCGTACGCTAGTTTACTAGACTGTGAGTTGTCTTCTTCCGTGATATATTTTTATGATTCGACGGACGACCGACTTTCAACGAATCTACAAAGAGTAGGGTTTGATCGAGCATTAAATTATTGGTTTATACTGTTGGCCTCTTTTTATTGTTAGTTAGTTTGAATGCATGGAAGAATCCATCGAATATCCTCTTATGCTTTCCCAAGTAGTAAAAACAGTCTATATCTGTATTTCCATAAGGTCTATAGTTTCAATCAGGTACTTGTGGATGAGCATACTGCGTGAGGTCTACTGTTCACAGAACTACTAGTAGAGTCACTGTAATTAATTTATACATATATGCAGTGCCAAAATTGAGCGAGGTAGCCCTAATGGCCAGTTGCACAAAAGAAAATCTAATTTAATCAATGTAAGATGATGTCTCTAACAGAGCCAGTGCAACAACTTCCCTATCCAGCACTGTAAGAGGACGTCATCTTAAGGTGATTTAATAAAATTTTCTTTCATTTGATATTTTTAAAACAATTTTTTACAAATATATAACAATATTTGAAATTATTTTATAAATATTGTTTTGAAACAAACTTACATATAACAATAAGTATTTTTCAAAAAATATTGAAACGATTTTGTCGAAATATTTTGTCATTTTTTTTAAAGATGGTTTTCATATTGATTAAATGTTAAATCAACATTAAAACCATATCTAAAAAATATCTACAAAATATTTCCACAATATTGTTTCAATATTTTACAATACCGTATTGTTTTGTAAAAATTTATTGATGTGTAAGTTTGTTTCAAAACAATGTTCATAAAATGTTAAGAAAATAATTTTCAATATTGTAAATACATTGTACCAATATTTTTTACTATATTGCTTGAATATTTTTCTGCTACTTGGGTTATTTTCTCTACAGTATGGTATTGGTTGTTGGCCTGTTTCTATTATCAGTTTGATTAGGTGAATGAATAGACTGACTTACCCTCCTAGAGGCGAGATACTGCATGCCGCGGGCGACCTGATAGGCGAACGAGACGAGGTCCTTCTGCGTGAGCGAGGTGCGATCGTTGAGTGCTTCCGCCCCTCCGCCCCCGCCGATAGCCGGCTCGTATCCGGAGCTAGGGCGATGTTGCCGCAGAAAGTCGCGCAGGTTGCCATGCGGCGCGAACTCGACGATCACGAACAACGGGCCGTCCTGCGTGCAGCAGCCGAGCAAGTTGATGATGTTGCGGTGCTTGCCGATCATCTTCATCATCTCCATCTCCGACACCAGGTCCATCATCTCGGCGTCCGTGTGCCCTTCTGTACCACACAAATCAGTCAAATTGTTATTTCTATTATTTTATTTGTGGATATGATTACAAAATCATATGAATATGATTGGGAAAGAACAACATGCTTGTCAAAAAACTATTCTATTCCCAAATTTTGATAATGAATAACATGTTCAAAAAATATGTTATTTTCTTACTGTTTTTATGTTATTCTTCTTTTCATTCCATTCTGTGGTTTATTTGTTTTTCGTTTTTATTTGTTTTTTTCAATCTGTGTTTTATTATTGAGATTTATTACTCTATCATTGTAGTCTATTTTTATCTTTTTTCTTATTCCTCATACCGTATCTCTTTCATGGAATGACAAGGGTATGACAATGAAGTGCATGAATAGAAGGCTAGGTACTATACATCTCACAAATGAATCCATTATCGTTTCCCACTGTATATATGTTGATTGATTCCTGTTCATCTTATTACTGCTGATATGTAGGTACTATAAATAAGCCACATTACTTTATTATATTATTCATTTCAAATATATTATTATTGTGTATTATTGTTACACAATATCACTTACTGTTATCATGAGAATATAGTAGAATAATAGTAGTAGGGAGACTGGAGCACTCTCCCTGTAGCTCTTTCATATAGAGTTGCACTCATGTGCAACTTTTTAAGCACAATCAAATTTCAAAATATTTATTCACACGATTATCCAAGAATTCATTAAAAGTAAGTATCAAAGTATGGCGAGAAACATTTATTTTGATTGGATTTCTTTCACGTTGAATAATCTCACAAAATATGTGAATTATGTTTAATTTCTTAGTCCGGGCGCAAATGTATTAAAAAAGGCACTCCTTGGTCATTTTTGGGTAACAACCGTAAAAGATGTCAAACGAAGAATTTGAGACATCTTTCACGGTTGTCACCCATGAATGACCACGGAAGTACATTTGTGCTCGGACTATCTTGTTAATATTCATGATGCACATGAAGCTGCGTACAGACTTGATTGCCACGAACACGCGCATTCCACTTATCATCAGCTATTATATCTATATTTGTACAGGACAGTGATGTACTGATATGGGAACGCGCCAACTAAGCTCCTCGACAGTAAAGCTCCCCGTCAGTAGAGCTGAAAGAGCTCCTTTTAAAACCACTTTCGAGGGGATCTACTAACGGCGTCAACTGAGCTCCTGAGAGAGGAGCTTAACTGACGGGGAGCTTGGTTGTCGTGAGCGTCCGAGGAGCTTGATTGGCGTCTACGGTCCCGACAACTTGTCCCCTCTGAACCAGTAGGGAATTTGCTGTCGGGGAGACTAGTTGACCTTAGCATGCAAGGAGCTTGGTTTTTGCTAGTATTTTGCGTTGTCGTTCAAGAAAGTTTGAAGAATTTGCAGTGTCGAAAAATGTAAATCATTTTTACATTTCAAGTTGTAATTTATTTCTTTCATTCTCATTCCTTTACTTCTTTGGATATTTTTCATGCAACATGATTCATATTTAATGCTGATCTGCGTTATCTGAGTTATATGCTATGAATTGAAATAATGAATTGATTATTACATTGACTATTACATGATTGACATACATTAATAATTGGAACATTGTCTTCTTACAATCTTACCCTATTTGATCTTATTTTCCTGTACGATCACGACAACCAGACCCCTCATATCCAGCAGGGGACCTACTGTCGGGGAGCTTATAGTTGTCGTGAGCGTGTGAGGAGCTTAGTTGTCGCCGACAACCAAGCACATTCGTTCTAGTAGGGGATAAACTGTCGGGGAGACTAGTCTACGGCAATGGTATATTTTGCCAGGGGATTTACTGTCGCCTGTGATCAAAATAGTAAGGAGCTTAGTTGTCGGGGAGACAGGTTGGCGGCGACCCACTTATATAATACCCATAAAGCATCAGCAGCTGATAAAAAGTGAAATGCGCGTGTTCGTGGCGCTCAAGTCTGTACTGGTACATGAATAATTAAAACTATCACATACCTTTGAGCATCTTGACAGCGACAACGTTGGAGACTCCCTGTTGAATGATTGCCTGCGCCTCGGCTTTGATGACTTTTCCGAAAGCGCCCTCGCCGAGGGTTCGACCGAGCGACAGCGACTCGCGAGGGAACTCCCACTCCGAGTCGAGGGGCAGCTCGTACTCAGACATCGACGAAGAGTCCAGCTTGGCTCGAGATTTCTGTTTTTCTATTTTTACAACTGGCATCATCTGCAAATTAAAATCATTGAATCAATGAAAGAATAAAAAATATATAAAATTGGCAAACCGTAAAAAATAACCCCCCTGCGATGTACATCAAATCCTTTCCCGTCAGACCCTTCCATGGACTGTGAATCTTCCCTCGGTTCCAACTCCAACCTATCTAGACACAAGGCTTGATTAGATCCAAATCAAAAACGTTTTGCCTTATATAGGTAATAGAACTTATTTAGTGTCTTATTATGTATTTTATAAATTTGTGATTTATATAATTGAATATATGTTAAATTGTGACAATGTAAAAATGCTTTGCATGTTGTAGCTGATAATATTGTAAACGAATGAAATTGCAAATAAATAATTTGAATTTGAATTGCTCGGCTGGCGATTGTCTGATCAAGCCGTACGTAGTAAATGTGTGTATGTATAATATATTAAATTGTGTTAACTTGAATAATAAAGTATTCCTTCTATTCTATTCTCTATTGTGAATTTTCCTAGTGTATGAGTAATCATAGAATAATAATTGCCTTCATAAGACGGAGTTAGGACTCTAGGTCCTCTACCACACAACCCATAGTTGAGAGAACCGCCGATTCATTCTTTATTCATTCATGTACACACAGTATTATGATTTCTTTGTATTGAATTAAGAAATAACAGATTGAAATTGAATTTCTCTTCCTTAAACATCACACTTTTTTCAGTATTGGCCTCCCTCTTTTTTAGTTACTCCATAAAATGTAACCGGTATTTATATTGTAGGCTATTATGTTTGCTATTGTGTTGTGTGTGGAATGAGTGAATAAAATGAAATCGAACTATTTATATATTTTAGTTTATCAACACATCACTACTGCTGCCACACTGGAAGATCAACTGTAATTTTAAATATTGAGTGGGATCATTTTCTTTTTTTTTTATTAATATCTTTCAATACATATCTTGAGCCAATTTCTCACCGTTGTAAAATATTTCATTTTGCTTTTATAGTAAGATTTACAAAGTAACATGTGTTTTTTTATTTTATTGACCACTTTATCTTGTAATACAATTTCTGATAATAAATAAATCCTAGAATAAATCATTGAATGAAGCAGAAAAATAAAAACGAATAGATTATTCATTTTTCAACAACGAATCAATAAATAAATCTAGTTGATAATTTAAAAAAGTTAAGAGAATATTTTTTTCATTTTATAATTATATTAATGCTATAATGTTCAAGGAGAGTAGGTATAACAATTATTAAAATAGAATCTAGGCAATTGAGAAGGTACTCAAATATTGAAACTCTTGTTTTCAAATTTTCAAAGTGTAAATATTCAGCTACGTAGCCTACTCTGATTGCCAATGAGTAGAGTAGAGACTCATTGCCTAGTACAGAAATAATTACCGGTATATCAGATCTGATATTAAATTTCTATATTCATATATATTTTTCAAAAATTACTTACCAATAAGGAGTTCTCCTCATTGGAGAGCGTCTGCTTCTCGACAATCACCTTCTTGGTCCACTGAGTGCCGATGACTGCACGCGCCGTTTCAATAGCCAGCAGTTTCTTCAACTTCTCTCTTTAAAACAAAATTTGTCTTTGCAATTTTCCTCTCAGATTAAACACTTCATTTCACATGTAAGGGATGCGCATGCTGCTTGTTAGTAATGTACAGTCTTGTTAAAGGAATAAAGAGAAAGAAATGTTTATGTTGCACATGCATTTATTCACGATAAGTGTAACATATACAAAGACAACATTTACAAGCAACATAGACTTGTCTTAGAATTAAAGTACCTATTCAAGTTGAGCCAGTAATCATTGCTACTAAATGAACATTGAAAATAATGTAGGCTATTTCATACATTAAAAATAATTATGAATCATTGAACATTAAAGTAGTATGAAGAAGTAGCCTATCTGATTTCCATTACTACACTACTTGAACCGGTAATATATCCATAAGATATTCTTATATATTCTGGGAATTTCGTTATAATTGACTTGATAAAAAGATGAAAATTTGTTCAAAATTGCAGTCGTGATCTTACATAATTATTAATTATAGGAATTCATTTTCCTTTGTTCAACAGGATTTATTGTTTGAATAAAGTTCGAATAACTCATTTTAAAATTTTGAAAAATTCAAGAATAAGACATATGAATAAATTATCACACATTATACTCTTTCTGTAGTTATAGACACGATACTTTTGAAAAACTATCCGATGAGTAACATTTTATGCTTCTAATCTGATTCAATTAGCATTATATAACATACAAAAGTAATATTCCTAGATACCGTAACGTAATAATTATCATAATACCTGAGAAAAATGACTAGAACAATTAAATAGTTACAATCGATAAAACAAAATGACTAGACAGCTTAAAGTTTAATTACCGTACAAAAGTAAAAAATAATGAAAACACCACAAATAAAACTCAACTCTGGTAATTCATTCGCTGTATCCATTACAGTGTATAAAATCAAATAATTGTCTCAGATATTTTATTTAAGTAAGAATTTTCCAGTATCAAATTCTCATTTTGGATGGAAACTGGATGAACTAAAGTCTTTTCATGAAGTCAACACTAACCTTTTCAGTCTTCTGAAGATATTCATGACAATACAGACGCAGACTAGGAACATAACACACAGAACTACAGCCAGAATGTTGACCAGCTTGGAGTGAGGCGCCAATACTACTTGCGTGGTTGGCAGTTCTGTAAAAAAAAATGCAGATTTAAACTCGATGTGGAATTTGAAAAATAAAATACGGTATCGTATGATTCCAATTAGATTATTGACTACAGCGCTTGCTACTTGAAGGGAGATAGCTTGTTGTCAAGGATCTTTTACTTAGATGATTTCAAAAACACTTCGAGGTCGTTCGGAACCTACTCAGACTAGATCAGTTAGGTAGATACCATTCAGATCTCATTATCATCCACTCTACAAGTAGCCTACTAATGCACCAGTCTTGAGCTCATAAAAAAAGCTAAAAGTTTAACAATATAGAAAACAAAAATGGTAGTTAATTTCATTGGAAAGAACAAGTACCTATTCATTGAGATACACAAGTCTTACAAATTGTAACTACGAATAGAACTATTTTCGGTGATCCCCAAAAATTTAAATTGCTAAGAATTTTTCAAGCTGTAATGTAATTCTGAAGAAGCTACAAACAGTGTCATTGAAGATAGAACATTTTTTTGAATTGTTTTTAGTATATTACCGTACTTTGATGCTATTGTGTAATCAAAATATTTTATTTCCTCGTTTAATATAACATATTAGAACGTATTGTGTTGATGTTTTCACTACTCTGTATTAGGTACTTTTTATAAGGAATGGCCTATAATTATTCAAATTCAAATTTATTCCACACAAAAGGTGCATTACAATAGAAGAGCACAATATTAAATACAGGTGATGAAGTAAGATAAAGTTGTTTGCCAGTGGAGTAGGAGAAGAAAACGCTATCTTATGCAGAGTGATTTTTTAAGTAGTCCTGCTACCCTGTTGGTGTGGTAATTTTTTTCTAATAAAGGGGATGTTTTGTCGCACGAAGTTGATCGCCCCCTACTTAATCGGTATACACATGGCAGTAGGCCTACGCGTTGATCAGGTATCCTTGAGCTGAGATTCTGTGTGCATTCCGTTCGTCTCATGAACAGAATGTCTTTCACCATACATGAATATGAACATGAAAATGAATATTTATTTTTAGTGAAAAGAGTAAAAACGTGTATAGTCTCAATAAAATAGAACACTTTGAGCATATATTTAAATAATCTTCAGTAAAACTAAGAAATGAGTAATAAAGTATTATAATATTATTGTATTTAACAAACATACATTTTATTTATTCAACAATGATAAACATACATAATCATGAAATGATTGGAATAAACAGGCTTAGTCTATAGCCTTTACTATTCCATTCTCATTCTATTCTATTCCATTCACAACTGAATTTTATTTTACAAATTACATTGAAAATTGGATAACAGGGCTAAAAATCACTCTGCATAAATGAGGTGCTTAACTTTTAAAACCCTGAACTTTCCATAACTTCTGAACTTCATACGTAAGACATTCATAGAAAATGAACATTGATTCTCTATCTATCAACAGGAGAAAATATTTTCTAGCATTATCGTCAAAAAGTTCCATGTTTACTTTTTTCAAATACAAAAATAAAACCGGCACTTGTAAAGGCGCAAATCGAATCCTAATTTTTATCAATTGTTATAATATTGTTTCTTATAGATAATAATAAGTGTGCTAGAATAATTCTTTGGGTATTTTTGTTTGGAAATGATACATAAAATAAGATTGAAGAGTGAATTACCTTCAACGACTTGCAGATAAGCACTGGCGTGCGTGAATCCGAGACCATTGCTCGCCACACATGTGTACCAACCCTCGTCCTCGAATGTGATGTTGTTCAGCTGCAGAATCTCCTGGTTGTCTGCACCGTCGCTAGCCTGCAATAAATACCACTGTAGCTTTATGCATTCTAGTCCTTCCAATAGCACAATCAACTTGTACAATAATATGATATTAAAAGGGAAATAAGACAATTTCCACCTCAAAGATGTTGTCTTATAATATTTCAGATGATAAGGTTATTGATTATGAGTTGGAGATAATAAAATGCATCATGCTATGATATGGTACAATAATAATCAATAATCATATAGTATTTATAATGATAATAGGTTAGTGTACTTTGTACAAGAGCTAGTAGCATTCTTGTAGATGTAGAATTTACAGTCATCGCATTAGCACTATGTTTCTCTTAACTGTAAAAAGCGACCACTTGAGATCTTTAGCAAATGCTTGCTGCTTGCATTTACGCCTATGTAGCCTATAAATGCTTTTTAGGCCTGTGTATATGTATAAAGTTAAGAGATCTATTTAATCGATAATATTTTTGAAATGACTCTGGAATATCCATCACCGGTAGTTGGATTGTTTAAATAGCAGATTAGCTATATAGCATTTTTTGCCTTTCGATTTTTCACGCCTTTTTTGAACGGATATTCAACTTTGAGACTGATTATATTCAACAAACGTATATTTTGTCTAATACGGTAAAGCCTATTTGTTCTAGTGCAGAAATCGACAAAATTAGATTTAAAATATCGCCATTAACAATAATATTAAAAACAAAAATTACACTTGATTCCATTATCAACTTAATGCTTGAATGTGAAACGTTAGACAAGCATTCCAAACAAAACAATAATCAAGCACTCCCATTCAGATTCCTTACAAAAAACATAATTTACACGTATTATTATCAATGCTTTAAAATTGGTTAGTATAATCACACAACTATGATGATACCCCGTTCTTTACTTTGTAGTAGCCTATACGGTAATGTTGAAAATTTGTACAAAATTTCATTTTTTCAGCTTGCAATCATTCAAAATACTGTACCCTTCATTGATGAACTATATATATTCTACTTAGATAGTTTGGTAAAAAGTTTTCTACTGATTGATAACAATAATTTCATTTTATAATTGAGAAAAACTACTGGAACGGTACTGGATTAGTTATGCATTAGTCATTTATGAATAATGATTGAGATATTCATCGATAGGAAGTGTAATACTAATAATTACGGTAGCGGTTATTAGTGATAAAGAAAATGTTGAGCGATGATCAATGAATTAATATTTTGATGATTGATTGTTAACAATGAATGACTATTACTGATTATACTAGAGGAATGAATATACAGTGCAAGATTAGTGAATTATCAAGTTAGTATGAATGGCATTATCTTCAAAAAATCTAATTCTACAAAAACATTCTTCTATAAAAACTGACAATGATAATAATTTATTAGCATTCCTATACTTCAATTGTTTGTCCTGAATGACAAATAGAATCATCAAACATACAGGACATTTTGTTTGTTACGGTACCGTACTTTTCATACTCACATGATCTGTGTGTTTTGGAGTTACCGTAAACTGACTTGCGGAAGAAATTAAATATAGCTTTTGTAAAGATAAAGAAATATATTATTCAATTAATGAATATAAAAAACTGTGAATTTGATTGTCCACTTGATTTCGAGAGTCCAGTTTAGAATAAGTTCAACGGAATTCAAAAGTGTCAAATCAGGGAGTAGCCTAACACAGATGACATTAATAATAGCCTAAGTGACAAAATTATCCTCATGATAATGACTGCATGTCTGTAAAGGAATGAAAAGTGAAATGTGCAATTTTCATAAGAGATATAATAACGTTTTCAAAGTAGAAACTATTCTACCCTCAAAATGCAAGTTTGAGAACACTTTTTTACCGTTCATTGAGTCACTTGATTCCATCATTAATGTCACTTGATTCCATCATATTAAGTTAACGGTATATTGGAAGCCAATAGACTTGAGTAAATTTACAAAAGAATACCGTAATGTAGCAACAGAATAAATATCAATGTAATTGTTCAATTGAATAAGTAGTTGTTCAAATGAGTGTTCAGTTTCATTAAACCCTATAAATAGATGCAAAAAAGAGAATAATGTAAAAAAATCGTATATAGTAGAGACACTATACGGAAGCTATGGTATCTATTGAGCTCGCTTTCAAAGTGTAGTTAGGTTTGTGGCCTATATTTATATAGAAACAAAAATTATCATGAACCTAACCAGCTCCGCAGCATGTGGCAGTGTCCATATCATATCCAAGAACACATAGTTCACTTTCAAAAATGTTTCAAATTTCAGAATTGTGAGGGGAATAGACGAGTAGAGAGCATGCGCTCCACGTCTCTTGCAATCTGTTCTCTACTAACAGACAGGGCAGCCAATCAAACCTATTTTCTTGACTGAACAATCTTCACCAAAAATCATCCTGAACACATCGGTTAGTTGAATAAACTCACAATTCAGTTAAAGTCGTCAGACAGGCAGTGAGACGAGCATCGGTAGTAGCAGGTAGCAACGTGCAATCCCCAATCGTTCACATGCAATTTATACCTTCACCGAGCTATTAGAGCTTGTGTCATTGACGTTGGTGACTTGGCCCTTAAACCAGCCGATGTGCGGATGCAAGTCTGAAAGTATTTTGCACTTGAATGTGGCGTTCGAGCCCACCACCATTGTGCTGTTCTGGGGTGCCTCCGTCAGAATCGGACTGTGGTGCAGACGCTCTGGATGTGCCAAAACATATAACATTAATAATAGAACAAAACATTGTGAATGAGCAGGATACAGCACATCACTGCAACCACACCAAATTACCTAAGCTAGAGAAACATAATAGCACGATTTAATATTAAATAACAGACACATGTATCTGCTGGATATGAATTATACAAGTGATGGAATACGACACCACACCACATATAAACTTAGATTATACAATGTACATAGAAGTGTAAATATATACAAGAGAGGGAGTACACAACAAATAGCGCACATAATAGCATAAATAAATAAAATACTGTGTACAGAATGTTCAAGAGAAAATGGATACTTATACTTTCTTCATGAAGGAGGATCATAATAAGGGGAGATTTGATGAGCCTGAGCTGAGCTTAATGTGCTGTTGCTATACTTTAAATTTAAGGCTCAAAAATTTTAGAGAACACATCGTGTTTAAGAATAGGTGAAGAATTTAATGTAGAGAACGTTGGTTTCTGGAAAAGAGTTCATTTACGAAAGATATAAAGAATCATATTTCTGAGTTTTCCTTGTAGAATCACTTCAATTTGAAATTCATATCTGCATTTTTAGGGAGTTTTATAGGAGGAATATGAATAAGTTGAAGATTTTATTCAATGGTTTAGAATAGATTATAATCACATTCAATCTCCCATATTACATTTTCAAATATAATTGGTGCAATTAGTTGAGGATTGATAAAATATTGTAGAACAAAATTTTAAATAAATTTTAGTAAACTCCTTTCGAAACACAACATTCTGGTATAATTTGAGAAACTCATTGCAAAAATAAATGTTGTAATATCGGCAATGGTGGGTAAATTGAGAACTCAATAATGTTGATGATAAATACATTCTGGAATTCAAAATATACTATATTAGATCGATCAACTGCAGAAATGAAAAACTTCATCATCGAATACAGATAAATATCAATTAGAAAAAATACAATTGAAAAAAAATTAAAATAAAAAATAAACAAAGTTGGCTATCAACCGTTTAAACTACATGTCATTTCTCACAATATATAAAAAATTACATTATGTAAGTGGGAAAATTTTGAGAGAAATAAAATAGAGGGTAGGCTACTTTGATTTTCTTTCGATTTTCACATGAATATGAGTAGCCGTTACAAAGAAAGTAAAAATTGAAAAAATCAGTATTGCGGTCTACTTATTAATTCATGAAAAAAATATGGGGATATGGTTGATGGATCTGTAGTTTACTTTCATATCAAGAAAATACTATTGTACTATGGTAGTATCAGATTTCGTTTTTTCATAAAAATTAATTTATACAGTTTTTATCTATTTTTGCAGGAAATTATTTTTTTAAGATACTTGATAATCAAGTGAGGTTTTATTAATTAATATGTTCTTTTCCATCCCCATTCATTCTCTGTGTTTCTATTTATATCCCTAAAGAACATTTATTACACTATTTCTCAGTGAAAATAGTCTATATAGATTCAGTTGACAATGTAAAAGCTTCAAAATTTTTCAGGTACGGTAACAAGCCATCAAGACAATATTAGCCAATGTCTAGTTGCAATATGAATTCTCCACCATTATTCCCACAATATTTTGTTCCTTGAAAATTCTGTACACAGCTGCAATAGGAATTAATTCAACCACCTTATAATAGTGTGACGATTAACAACCACCATTTACATCTCACCCGTAACCTTTATGAATAGCATTCAGTCTTAAGAGGGGATTTATCTGAAATTGATTCACTTGGCTACTTCTCAGAAAGTTATAAGTATAATTCATAAATATAAATCGTTTACAAAATAACCATTTCATGGTACAAAAAAAAAAATGATCAAACATCTCAATACAAGGACTCCCATCCAAAGTCAATGGTTTTTCTCGTAATCAAACCATAGAAAGCCAGTGCTTTAGATATAGTGACATGGATGCAAAGCTACCGTGCAGTGTTACAGACTCAGATTACAGATAGAGAGACAGCTGGAAAAACTGACTTATTTCAAGATTGGCTGTACGAGGTAGTTCAATGCTCCCAATCACAACACTTGAAAAAATCAGAAATCTATCGCGGCAAACTATTTATAGAATTTGCTCTGGTTTCAGCCTCAAGGATTTAAAAATATTGTTTTTATCATTTGATTTTTGTGAACAATCAATATTTCAAACCAATGTATAACACTGCATTCTTTCATATTAGAAACAACGGAAACTAGAAGAAAATGTTAATCGAATAAAGCTATGTGATTGGTCAATATATTACTATATTTTTCCCGTAATGGTTGACCTTTAATTATCATGTAACTATCACCTACAAACCGTAATTTCTCTATCTGCAATCTGTGCTTATGAAAGCCTGAGCCCTGACCCACGATCATGTTGCAAAATACGCGTACCTTAATGACGGTACCATTGAGATAGTCAGGGTAGTCACCCTCCTCGAGAGGTTTACTGTGTTTCAGCCACTGAAAGTGATCATGACTAGTTTTGTCCGGGAAAGTAACCGGACATTCGAAATGCACCGAGGCAGAGTTGATGAGTGCGGTCACATTGCGTGGGAATCCCTCCTTCACATAGGGGATGTGGGGACGTCTGCCTGTTTGTATTAACAAGCAATAAGTTCCAAATTGGAAATAATGGTAGAGATAGTGTTTTAATTAAATTCTAAAAAAGCAAAAATTCTTATCCCGTCACAAATTAATCATAATATGGTTCACATATTCGATAAAATGTGAGGGTGATATTTTTATTCTAATTTGATTCATTTCACTACACAAAGTTGCTGCATATACTATTAATGAGTATATACCTCATATTCATAGCAGTCGCCTTAGCTTAATGGATATACAAACAACAAGAGAAAAAATATCTTCATCCTGAGCTGGTTAATTCCTGTTACATTCATATGTTTAAATAACTTAAACTGCTTTAAAGGTCCGAATTTTTCCGCACAAGAATTATAGTATACAGGCTTCATTACAGCAGTGGGGTAACAAGTTTGTTAAATGATTCAAGGGTTTACAAAGTCCCATTCCTGAATTTGGATATCATTTATATTGGTGATTCTTATTTCAAAGTCAACGCCAACGATATTTGCGACAAGCGTCTATATCTGCTACAAATGTTTCCATCTAATAATAAATCTCAATTTTTATCGAGTATCTTTGTAAGTAACTTTTTGGAAATATAAAGCAAGTGTATCAATTTCATGATAAATCCGTCTTGAGGTGACTTGCACAGGTGCGGTAACGGGTACCTTGAGTTTAATGCCCTGAGGATAGAGGTTGTCGGAGGGGGGTGGGGGTTGCGACACCCTCATCCACACAATGAATGGCTCCAGGTCGGAAACGGGGTTGCACCGCAGAGTCACATTCGATGACACTAGTGACGTCACGTTTTCCACTGTGCCGTCGGGAATGAACGGCTTATGTGGGTAGCGTTCTGTGTGTAACATATCACTTATTCATCAATTTCGATCTCCTTTGACTTGGGGTTTTCTTGTAAACCTGATTGATGACTATCTGTTATTATGAATTTCAAACACATTTTGAATGATTTTTTCTATGCTTTCAAGTCTAATGTATCATATTATGACCCTCTTGAATCATCAAGTGGATTCCTCTTCTGAAATGAGATGAATTAATAATGTTTGACTTGTAAACCCAGAATAACCAATAAAGCTGCAAATATTCTCACAGTAATTACAGAGTTTCTGTTAGGCTTGATAATGAGCGAAACCAGCACGAACTTTGTCGCCACTATTAAACGTAATTGTTTTCACATAAAATCATTTTCATGATGTCTTATAGCAATTAATTACAGTCTTGATAAAATTTGTTGAATGAGAATTGATATTGTGGAATTTTTCCATAATTGAAAAAGCACAGTTTTATTTTTATAAATTTGGATGTGACAAGATAAAACTGTGTTTTCTTAATTACAGTCTTTTTTGCTTGCGTATCATAATATATTAAGAATATGATAATCTCAGTGGAGTTTACCATCCGGATGATCTATTTTTTCATAAACAATTATTTTATAATATCTAATCACAATACTCATATATAGTCTTGGTAAATTACACGTAATAAATAAGCCTATACTGTATCTGGGAATACATAAATTACATAATTATAAAATAATATTCATTGTACTGAAAAAGAAAACAGATTGGAGTGAACTGTCTCACCGATGATGTCGACTTGAAAGGAGAAGTCGATGCAGCCGAGACTGTTGCAGACAATGCACGTGTAGTTGCCGGAGTCGGTGGTGACCAGATCTTCGAGTGTGATGGACCATTGTCTGTAGAGGATGTTGCCCAGCGCCCGTTCGGGAGGTTGCCCATTTTTCAGCCAAGTTATGTTCGGGTATGGATTTCCTATAACAAACAGCAAGTAGACAATTAAGAATTATGAATCCATGGTTCACACGTTATAATTAACTAGCAGTTAATCCATGCTTTGCACCGGGGAAAATTTGGTGTTGTAAAATGCAATCTTCTTATGTCCACATGACAACATATTGGTACATAAAAAATAGAATAATGATTTATTATTTGGTTCTAAATTAAGTGGATAATCTTCATGAGAGTTGAACATTTCCAGCAAAAAAAGCTTGATAGGTCTCGAACCTTTGATTCCTGAACCGCGCGCGCCACCAACTAAGCTACGTAGCCACTTCGAGAATACCCTATTTGGTTAAGCTTTTAGAGTTACGTGAACTTCAAATTACAAATTAGATAATTTCTTATAATTATTTAATTAGAATTAATTGATTAATAGCAATCAAAATAAATCTATGTCCATCCTCGTCCATGTCCATAAATATTCTACATTCATAATCTTTATGCAAAATTTAAAGTTAATTAGTTCAAATAGCTCAGATCATCAGACGTGATGATGCATCATTCGTGTATTTCATATTCCGTACATGTGTAAGCCGATCCTTTCCTTTAAATTATTATTATCATTGTTGAAACGTGTTTAATGTTTTCGAGAATAAATTATTATATCAATAAATGAATATCAACAACAAAAGCAAGCGATGTTCAGTTAAACAGATGCAAACTTTGTGGATACATATTTTATGGCTTTCCATGGATCTATAAATTATGTGGATTTTTTTAAATATATTAAAAAACATTTTTGTATCAATGTAAATAAGTTATGAGTTAGCCTAAACTTGCAATATGAAAAGAATAAAGATATGACGGAAAGCATTTTATAAGCTATAACTGAAGAAAACTGTGCCTAACCTTCAGAAGGACACTTCAAACGAAACATATTTCCAGCCGGTTTAGCAACGATTCGATGCATCTGCTTCCTGGCGGTAAAGCGAGGAGGAGTCAGCTTCTCGGTGCTGTTCAAAGATCCGACCGTTCGTCTCTCGGATCCTGTAGTTTCATCGAAATCCAAATCTGGAATCGAATCACAAATATCTGAAATTCCATTCCAAGCTTCAATATTGTAAAGCTAAAAGCCTATCAATAAGCCTAATCCAATGTAAAATAAAAATCACTAAAGGCTCAACTCACACTTACGCGACTCAGGTCGAGAAGAGACTCGACTCTAGTCGAGAGCATGTGCTTCCAAATTGTGACACTCAGACCAGTCGATTCTAGTCACCATTTGAAAACACATGCTCTCGAATAGAGTCGAGCCTCTACCTGAGTCGCGAAAGTGTGAGTTGAGCCTTGGAATAAATGAATAAAGATTCAAATTTCAAATTCATTCATAAATAAATGAGGATTATAACCGAGCTAGAATTATTGAATCATATTGGCTTGTATGTATATCAATAACTCAATAATATGTAGAAAAATGATAAAATCACCCTTTTTCAACTTTATTTAATTTCTTACTTGAAAATGACATAAGTCGAGATATGTGAGAAATAAAATGAAGCTGAAAAAGGGTTCTTTGATTTTTCAATGTTGACTTAAATACGAGTAACCCTTACTAAGGAAGTGAATACTCAATGATATGTGGTATGGACTATACTACAAAATAGAGAAATCAATAATCCACAAATTTTCGGCTGTATTTCAATGGAATAAATTATTAAATATTCATACCTCACAAATATATTATTATCTAATAAGAATGAACATTATGTAGGATATGCTTATCAATGACTCGTTACTTCGATATTATAATTTCGTAGCATTATTACAGTATACATAAATTGTTATAATGTTATATTTACCAGAGTTGACTTGAAGCCAGGCACTGTGGAATTCAGTCCCCTTTGAACTATTCACTAAACAAGAGTACCAGCCTTTGTCATCGGGTGAAACATCTTCAAGAATCAATTTCTCTTGCGATTTGTCGCCTTGTATCTGTAAAATTGAATTTGAAATAAGTTAATGAAATATATTGGAACATGCATTTTCAAGTGCTAATAAGTACGCGTACCGTTCCTTATTTATTGAAAAAAGATCAAGTAGCATAATAATACATTAAAATTCAAAAATTGTATTTTCTTAGTAAGGTATTTATATCAAATATCAACATGAGTAAGGTAGGCCTACATGAGGTATCCATTTTATTCATGATAAATTATACTCTTATTTCGGTGTCTTCGCCACGGCCCAAGAAACCATTGTTCTGGTTCAAACACTACTACTCGTTTAAACACTGAAATTGAATATACTTCCACTAGAATAAGTCTACCGTATGAATTATGAAAAGTGCCAATATTATTCATATCACAATCAGAATAATTGGGAAATACGTGATATTTATCAAATATATTTATATATATCGTATATTTAAATATACGATTTTTAAATATCGTAATATTTGGAAAAGGTTGTATGTCTATAAGATCAAATCCAATGAATTTCCTCAATATTTTATTATAAAGAACAATACATCCTCAATCACAAATAGCAATCAATAAATCTTTATGAAATCCACTCTTGACGAAACATAACAATTTATGAACTTCTCCATAGTAAAGGTGAATGAATAGAATAAATATTGTCTATTCAACATTTGTATAGTAACGATTACATAATAATCGATATTCATTTCTTTCATTTATAATAATTTTTTATTTTGCCAAACTCAATTATATGATATTACATATTAGCTATATGAACCAAGTTTTGGAAGTAATTGATAAAGTAGAGTATTATTTATTGTCTTTTTCAGGGTTACTTTCAATAAAAATAAGAATATAAATCTCAGTACCCTTTAAAATTATTTTTTCACAACAATTTTCGGACATTAATGCCATTTTCAAGTGAAAATTGATGTCCGAAACATGTTGTGATAAAATAATTTAAAAGGATACTGAGATTTATATTTTTATTTATAGAGTATTATATACTTTAAAGAAATATGTCCAAAAGATGATGAATTATGAGGAAAAATAATTGTGCATCTATGCATGTGACTTACATTGATTCGAAACCTGTCCAGAGGCCAGGTGAAGTTGATCTGCTTCGGATGCGTATTGTTCAGCCTGAGCCAAACAATTTTGCTGTCATTGGGTGTGGACACTTTGCACACAAACCATGTCGAATCACCTGAGCTCACTGTAGTGTTTCTCGGCGACTCCAAAATAATTGGCATATCTTTTTCATAATCTGGAATCAAGTAAGAGTTGCTAATAGCTTGAATGTAACTCAAGATGGATTCTAGAATACAATAAAAATTACATTGGTAGTAAACAATGAATAATTTATGTACCTTATCAATGAGATTGAGCTATTGGATCAATCAATAAACTCAACTTAATAATTCGATTGTAGCACAATATATGGATTGTATATAATATAAAAGCTGAAATTGGAACATTAAGGTACCGGTGTACCATCAAATACCAAAGATCAAAATATACTTTAGTTTATCAATGTGAGTGAAAGTTGATGAATTTATTTACTCACAAGTAACTTGAGTGTTACCAAAAATTTTATTGTAACCCAAATGGAATGTATAGAATGATAGAAACTAAAATCGGAGTAACAATAGATTTTTCAAGTGGTTTTTTTCCCAGAGAAGTCTACTTCAAACTTGAAGAAGTTCTTCTAGTAGGAAAAACTTCTGTATTAAAGTGATTAAGCTATTGAATGAATTCACTCACTATAAACTTGCAGTTCGGTGTTGTGGTGAACGGATCCATATTGATTGCGCACAGTACACGTGTAGTTGCCTGCATCCGTCTCGCGAACACTCGCCAGCATCAGCCGATCACTGTTCACCACAATCGCCTTGCCGTTCTTCTCCCAACTTATTTGCAATGAAGTTGATCCTGTCAAATATAAAATTATAATCATACAAAAAATCGATTGCAGGCTCTCTTAGTGGAAAATAGTTGTGTTACTCCAAGACTAACTTACTTGGAAATTTTTTTCTCATAATAAAATCATATTAAATATAAATTTCTGGTAAGGGCTACTCTTATTTATCAGGAAATGAAGATATAAGTTGTGAAAATAGAATAAAAGTTTTTAATAAAGGGCACTTAGATCTCCATTTCCTGTTAGTTTTAAATATTTCTTATTTATCTCTTATTTACATCTGCATCTTAATCACTTTTAATCACTAGTAACATTTATTTGTCACTGATTATTTATTACTATAGATTTGGATACTTGATAATGATGCATAATTTCCCGGAACTGGTTGCGTATTCAAAAATAAAGAGTAGGCCACTTGTGATTCTATGAAAATTGATATTATTTGAGATAGTATTATATGATAATATATTTTATTATATTATCTGCTATTTCTTTGAGATTCATTGCAAATCGAAAATAACGTATTGTCTGAATATAAAAAATTGATTATAACATGAATAATGAATGATATTTACTGATGAGAAATCAGATTTGTTGGTTTCACCACAACTCTCCAATCGATATCAGGTTGTTGATGAATATATGTTTTTATATAGGTAGGTAATAAA
Source organism: Nilaparvata lugens (assembly GCF_014356525.2). NCBI lineage: Eukaryota > Metazoa > Arthropoda > Insecta > Hemiptera > Delphacidae > Nilaparvata > Nilaparvata lugens. The sequence continues at coordinate 37,238,882 of NC_052507.1, forward strand.
TGATAGGTAGGCCTATTCTTCTATGAAAATGAACCAAGTTACCATCGGCAGAGCATTTTATGGTGTGGTTCTGCCCTTTGAGCAAGGGCACTATTGAGTGAAGCTCCTCAGGATTGATGAAATATGGAATGTGCTTCTCATCTTCGTTGGCAAGATCGAAATTGTTGCTTTCTGCGTCTGTGAAGTCACGCTTGTGGTCCATTATTTTCAACGGGCTTTTCTTCTGCTCATCCATAGATTTGTAAGTGATCAGAGTCAAGTTATGCCATTTCTCAAACTCGTACTGTTTGGTCACCAGACAGGCATACTTTCCTTCATCGTTGCGTTTCACTGGTTTCAGTTTCAGCCTAAAAATGATAAAATATCGATTTAACTTTGCGATTTCTTCTTATTTCTACAACAGTTAACTTGAAATGTTGTGTTCTCATAGTTTCTGTTCATAACACATAGGCTGATCATTTATTCTAGCTATTGTAAAACCTTAAGTTTACTATATATTGTTTTTTCAGGCTGGTGGTGATTTTCATTCTTATTAGGCTATATATAATATTTTTTTCGTTTGATTTGACAATAAATTCTTATTTGATTTGATTCTAACGAATCAAATAGACCTACTTTTAACATTTTTATTAATAACTTTGTTAACAAATGTATATGATTTGAACGTTTTGAACACTTCTACAATGATTGACTTTATTTGAAGATGAGATGATCATATTCACAAAATAAACCATTGTAAAAGAACACAAGCAGGTGTACTTCAAATTGAAAATTAACAAAGTACATCGTGCTTCAGAATTTGTGGAGAATATATGTAGAGAATATAAATTACCTAATAAAAGCTTTTTTCGCAAAAAATTTAAAGAGTATTAGTCATATTTCTAGGTTTTCCTCGTATATCATAGAGATTTCAATTTTTTTGAATTTCTTACTATTGTATTTTGTGACTAATAATCTATTCTCAATGAGATCCACGCACTACTCCAGTGCTTAGCGGTATGCTTGCCAATGATTAGCGGTATGAATGAGTTTTCAAATATCACTTCATTTTCTACATTTCAAAACACACAGACCTCTTACTAGTCTAGTGAAAATACATGTCATAAAATAATTCTTAAAATTCATGAACAGAATTCAACTGGTGAATGATGTTTCTGGAATAAATTGACTTTGTTTGATTTGATCTCATTCAAATCTGATCACGTAGGCTACCTTTTTTTTCTTTGTTGATACAATCACAAATCATATAAATATGATTGGGAAGGAACAACAGGCTTGACCTAAAACTATTCCATTCCCAAATTTTCATAATGAAATGTTCAAAAATAGGTTATGATTCTACTTTAAGATTTAACTTTTACCTACTTACATTAGTATTTACTTTTTTCCACCTTTTGTTGTTCAGTTAAGATCAAGAATAGTGATAAGAAGTACGGTAGGGCTTATACTTAATTATTTAATATTTATATTTGATTATATTTTTATATATTAGTATTTAATTACTCCACTTCATAAACTCAATCATACTCACCATGATCTGGAATTGGGCAGCTTTAAGTCATCCTTATACCATAAGAATGTGACTCCCTGGACTCCATTGAATCTACCACATCGTATCACTAGTTTCTCCCCAATCTGAGCTGTTTCTTCTGTGTCATCATCTGGAATGTGAACTAGAAGTTGGTTATAGAGTTTAAAGCATAGAACATATAGAGCATAGAATGAGAATGCTCCCTCATCAGTAGTTTATGTTAGAACCTATAGCTATATACTAGCAAAACTTTTCTATTCTTAACCTATGAATTCAAGAGTGAAGTGGCACCATAGAGTGGACATATTTAATCTGTTTAATATTCAATTCCTGATTTATTTGTCTCTGGCGGCACTTTCTGTTGAGATAATCTGATTGATTTAGATTTCAGTAGCCTATATTATCGACTGTAGGGACTATAGCCATCACTGAAAGCTTAATATGATTGTGTTTGAGTATTAGATTTGTGTTGTGACTAATTTTATTGCACATTCTATGTGTTTCTATGTATTTCACACGACATGCAGTCAAATATGTAATATTTTAATCATTATTTGACTGCATGTCATGTGAAATACATAGAAAAAGTGTGTTAATATATCGCAGCTCAAAATGGATCAAGATACCATCATCTTTAATTTTATTGCATTTCTCCAGGATGAGTGAAAACAAAAAAATTGTAAATTGTCTACCAGCAGTTGAAAAATGATTGATAATTTCATATTTTCCTATTTGATCAATATGATTTTCTTTGATTGCTAGTATAAGCTTCTTAAGTAGACCATACTCTTGGTGGTTTCCATCCTACCTAAAATAGTGCTTCATTTCCTTGCTTGATCATAGAGGTATCATAGTAAACAACTGATTTACACAACTAGTATATTTGTCTGATGGAAATGCCATCTTGTTTCTTTATATGCTTTGCTTATCTATGCTTTCATGATGCTATTACTGTCACCGTAACATGAATAAGAAATAATAATACATCATAGTGCATTATCGATTTTAAATTGAGTATAATGATGAGAAATGGTTTTCAGTCATTATTTCCAACTAAGACTATTAAACTAACTCCCGCTCAATTTGGACTATTATAATGAACGATTCAGCAAAGGAGATTGTAGTCTATGTACAGAATAAAGAGTTGATTCAATAGGAATTGAATTTGAACAGAAACATTTGATTTTTAATAACATTCATTTCATTGGTCAACAGAAATAATACGTTGTCAAATAATTATGACGTCACTTGATATTATCTTTAAAAAAATTAGTGCATCCCTTTAAGAAATTTCAATCTTTTAAAATTGAAAAGAATTTAGAGTATCCCTTTCATAAATTTCACTTCCTTTTACAAATTTTTGAATACTATATCTTCAGAAGGCTTTATCATAATTATATTTCTTCCAAGTCCTGCTTTTTCTCTGCAATTTAAAAATATTCAACAACTAGATTCATTCAAGTACCAAACGGAGTTCTCCAAGATGAATATTCAAGGCTTAAAAAGTTGATTATTTGATGATTAACAAAAAGATAAATATAATATTTTCAATTGGTTTTTAAAGATCACTTCTGACTTTGAATTCTTGACGATTGTCTTTAAACTCGAAAAATAAAAATGAATTATTTTTCCTCCTATTAGTGGGCCTACAAAAATTTAATTTCTCATGACTTTTTCAATTGTACAGCTGTATTATTATAATAGGCTTGAGTACAGGACCGTAGTCTCATACATACTTCATTAACTTGAAAATTGAAAATAATATAAGCTTAAGTTATCCTACTGTTGTTGCATATCCAAATCTTGTATTTTACCTTCCTCTTGAAAACATTATATATGTCTTCTTACAGAATCACTTGAACACCTCAGATAAATACTAAATGTCATTTTGGTGGCATTATCATTTAGGGATGAGGAGTTCTCCAAGATTCTGTATACAGCATAAATTACTTAACTGACATGTTTTTCTAAGAGGAAGTCCCATTAGATTACCTAATCTTCCACTTTATCTGTCTTTGACAAATATTTACTTTTAAAATGCTCCTCTTTAACTTTCCAATTCTTCCACAAATATTGAAAAGGCTCTCACAGGTGTTGAACTGAAAATATTAATCTAGAGTAAACGGTTCCACATTCAGGTTCAAGGTGAATTTCATGTAACAGATGACATGGGCTCACTGCTATTTGTGACTATTTGTGATTATTTGAATGAAAGTCATTCAAAATTTCATCATAGCATTCATATAAAAAGTAAAAAATGGCAGTCATTTTGCTAAATGGATATTTGAGGTGGAATTCCGTTGAGAGACGATATTATTTTCAGTACAGTTCTTATACATTCTTGGGAATGAAAATTGTTTTAGTATATTTGGAGAAATTGTCATATAGATAGTAAGATAGTTGTGCGCTTCTAGCCACCTTTGAGGAGTATCTCTCTGGATGAGACGGTAGCCGCTAACGTCACCACAGCGACCAACGTCCAGGCCAACAGACGCTGACGCTCCATCACTCTCTCTCACTCTCACTGCTTCTCCTGCAACACAAAATAACAACAAATTCAACAGAAATAGTAACGTGCTTGCGGCAGCTGTTTGTTATTTTTTCAGTCGCTTTCTTTTAATAATTGCACGCTAGTTTCTGAGAGTTGTACCGGTGCCAAAGTTTAACTATCTCTGCCCTTTTGGCCTCGTCGTTTCAAAAATCTATCCACTAGCCTACTCTCCGAATGCGTCTACAAAGTTCATGCACTATATCTATATTTATGTGCGTATTGATGATTGCAGACACATCATCTGTAGTGAGATCCACTTTACACTGTCAGCATTCCTTATAAGAGCAATCAATGCTTCCCATTCAACCAATTCTGACACTCCAAAGCGAATCTTACTGTATATATATAGAGGGAGCATTATTTGGAGAAGACCCTCCACGGCTTGTTTTAAACGGTTTGCTTAAGTTATACCGCACTCTCTTCTGCCCCTATAGTCCATTTTTTCTCAGCTCACCTTTTTTATTTATATTATTATTTTTATTTTAAGTGTTGGGATGAAAGTTTGAAGAGTTCTGAAATAATATGAATGCATTTTTGGAGAAAGGATACCAATTACCAGGGAAAGTGGAGGGATAATAATATATTGTGCTTTTGAAAGTGACTAGGCGAGCAGAATACCGAGTCACAAACCTCACAATTCAAGTATTTCAAACGTAGCGTATTGAATGTTGAATACTCTATACAAATTTTTCCGAATCAAATTTCAATTGAAGAGTTTAGTAGTGTACAATTATTGTATTTGCTCTCATGGATCACCCTTGCTAGCGTATTACCAAACGACGATAAATTAAAGCAAAAAACCTTTAGAGGAAACCTTTAAGAGAATTCACATCCGCACTAAATGAAGAGAATCAGACTAAGTTACGCTCTAAAATGAAGTTCGGGGTGAAATAATTCTTACTACCTACGGTACTTCACCTTTGATTTCCTTTAACTTTCTTATTAAAAGTAATGTTTTCATGCATTTTTTTTGACAATTCTCATACTCTGTTAAGAGTCTCTGGGAAGAGGGTATTTTTGTTTGCTGTTTTGTATGCTTGTGTTTGAATTTTTATCTCTATGAATGTAAATACTTTCTATTTACCATGTTTAATTTATTATGAAGATGCTATGCATTTGTATATAAATGTCTTTCGCAATAAAGAAATCTTGAATCTTGAAGCTATTAAAAACAAACGAACAAACTTTATAATTGAAAAAAAAAAACGTTCATTTTGCAGGTTCTATTCTACTTATCATTATAAAGACTCAAAATTAGCAAAATGATTTGTTTTAAATATTTGATTCTCTCTAAAGTGAAAGAGACTAGTCAAGCCACTTAATAGAATACTTTTCTTGATTTCATCAAATTAAATTCATATGAAATTGGTTTCATCTCCAGCAAACTTCACAATCATCAGGGATTGTGTGAAGCATTTATGAAATTCTCTTCGAAGAGAGTAGCTTCAAAGCAATTGAATTGCTGCATGTAATTTAAATGTAGCCTACCTATTTTTGCTACTGGTCCAATTAATTAATTCAACGTTACACTATGATTTTTCGTGACGTTATGGGCTAATCTTCATCTTATCTAGAGTTACTTCTTTGATTGATATTACTTGTTCTCATTACCTAGTTATTATGTGTATTTGTGTGATGGTATTCGTGAACCAGCATTTAGTAGTGTATATTGTAAGACCAATCTATTCGAATGCGAGTGAATTATAGAATTGGATTGATGACTAAGGAATTGTAAGGAAATTGATGGTAGGCCTACATTTGTTCTCTGGCAAATTTTAAAACTGGCCAAATTTGTGAGTTCAGTCTCCTGAAAATGCCAGAATCACTTTTGAGACCTCTATGTTCCAATAGCTATTAGGGGAGAACCGAGAATTTCTAGTCACATTTGTTATCCTATTTTATAACAAGTAAACGCTAACTAGCAATGATGTTCTTCTCAAAAAAAAAACCTAGGAACTGCCAGGAAGAAAACAATGCTAGAGCAAGCTGACAATAGACAAGCAGTCTTGAACTCAGATGTCAGTCTATTTTCAATTTTCTAATTAGAAACCAATTTTGTTTGATTATATTGCTTTCAAGCTCAAGAAAATAGCTCACTATTTAGAAAATTTGGTGTGGTACACTCACACAAATTCTCCTGTTCATTTAAAAGCAAACCTCACTCCTCAATCAAGAGAAGTAGAGAAAATAATTCAGAACAGTTTGGGAAAACTGTGAAATGCATAAAAGGTGGTGGTGAATCCACCTTATTTCTTCGTAACTTAAAGGTTACAAAGTTAATCTTTTCAAGGATGACATGGAGCCTCTGCTGACTGTCAAGAAGGAGACCTATTTAGGTTTATAGAACCTACTATGCAGGGTAGACTATCAATTAAAGAAGAACTCGGTTGAGCCATTTTTTGAGAAAATCGTGATAAAAAGGTTACAAAATGTATCTTTCCCGAGAATGTTGCGCAGCTTCTACAACCTTGCCAGATAACGAGACTCATGCCAGTTGATAGGGTTTATGAATGGTATGAATAAAGCCGGTATCGAGAAAAACGTAAAAACACAATCTTTGACTCAAAATTCACCTTCTTTTATTACTTTTTATTGAATTTCTTCGAATCGGATCCTCATGGTATGAAGGACCTTTGAATCAATATATAAATCAATTCATAAAACGAATATTATTATTTTAATGTATCTGAGAGCTCTGAAAGCTCATTGATTCAAGTTAATAGTTTCTTTTAAGAGCTTAATATTCGTGTTATTATTTCACTTTTTGTTATATCTGAAGGCATACTTGAATACTTGCTATTATACTGAAGCATTTATAATGAAACAACATTTGCTCTAGTAGAAAATGAAATTAAATTACCAGTTATTCACTTTTGTGTAACTCCATGTTTTTGTACACATTGGACATATTCAAATTACTTTTTAAGTACTTCTGTTGAGTATCATGACCACTGTATTGACTTTGTTCCCAAATCCTGAAAGATAAATCTTCCCTGGAAGAATATCTACATAAAGCAACCGACTAAATTCGATGTCTCGTCTGCGCAAAAAAGAGCAGAAATAGGAAGTCTGGGTGGGTTATTTTTGAAAAGACGATTAACCAACGCTGATAGACAGAAGACAAAGCCGCACTCACTTTGCCAAGAAAGCTTCTGCCGACAACAAAATCCTCAAATTAAATAAATAGAATGTGCCGGCATCATTCATTAGCGAGCGACCTGATGTTTGTTCCACTTGCCACTGAATTTATGGCTTGCGATCTCTTCCACTGATCTGAAACTGATTGTAGGCTATCTTGAGGCCATCTCACCTAATTTAGTGTACAGAAATCACACAGATGAGATGATAATATTGTGATTTATGCTTTCTTGATCTCATCTTGTTATGAAATTTGCAAGTACAAACCAAACGTGAACTGTTTGAATGAGTTTATGTTTTTGAACATCCAACATTCAAGCATTCCCTTCAAATTTTTCTATTATCTGATCTATTGTTGATAACTTGAGATTTTAAGAGGAGTTACACAGCCTGAAAGAGCAAACAATTGACTGAAAAACTTTATAGAGCGGATATCATGACGTGGAAAACTGTTAGAGATAACAAGAATTTGACTCTACAAAACTTGTAGTTTCCATTCCTTGAATATAATTTCTGATTGAAAGTAAGGGGGGGCTTGTGCCCCTTAAGACCCCCCTGGTTCAGATCTTAATTATTTCAATTTGTAATGCGTTTCAAAATGAATAGTGGGGGCTGTCGGAACTCACTTTTATCTGTAATCAAGAAGCTGAGGAGCATAAATTATCATGACTTCTTGGAATAGGAAATTGAAAACTGAATGAAACTTCAATTGAAATAATGAATTTCCCGCAGGCCACAAAGTGTTTAATGATTTGACAAATTAATTTCTTATCAATAACCACTGTCCGGCTGTCCCATATTGCCGAGATAATTTTTCTTGAACTCTTATAGCTAGACTCTACATGAATAGATCACCTCTCTCTCTCACTCACTCTCTCTCTCTCTTTAATCTGATGAAGTATCACTCTTATTCTTTTTTCTTCCGCTCCTCTTATCTCCTTCTACTGTAGTTCACCATGTCTTGTTTGCTTTATTTTGTTCTTTCTCCAACTTCTTTCTTATCAATTAACTTTTTTGCAATTCGTAGGCCTATAGAATGTGTATAGACATATTTGAGCTTAATCTTGCTTAGGATGCTCTCAATTTTAAAACACTTGAATATGACGTCACCGAAGGCTGATTTTAAGGCAGGTTCCTTTTTCTCTTGACAAGCTTTTAATGCATCATCGAACCCTACTTTTTATCGTAAAAAAACAGTAGTTTGGGATTAGTCCCATTAGACCGCCATCAACCAAGAAACGTTTTCCTATCCCTGACCACAATATCAATTTTTATTTGGTCCTTGATAGAGGCCTGTACTTTTTCAAGGATTAAGGCAAGACGACCTTAACCAGGCGTAACTACTTGAAAGGCACATGCTATTTGCAGCTCAACTTCAGTCTTGAACCAGGTTTGGTTTGATCTACCAGGGGTGCCTATCCCCCCTAACGTCTATGACTCCAATCCCCCCCGAATGAACTAAAGATCCTCCCCTTATTTTTGGGTCTTCCTGTTAAACAAGTGAGAGTGGGAAGTGGGACAATTGGATAACAAGTAAGCTGAATGTTGGGGCTGTACGCCTCACAAACTACAACTTTAGGAGTCCTAAATACGAAATATTGTAGCTTCAAGTACGTACCGTCGACCAGGGTGACTTTGTCTACCCCGGGGTGACTTTGTCCCACCTCGCGGAAAAAATATTCGAATTAGTTCATCTCCGATCTCTGTTATCCGAAATCGATGTTCAAAATTGATACCCGTAGCCCTGATCATTGTCGAGGTTCTACAATCGATATCTTGTCGAATCTCGATATATTAGTTGAATTATCGAGATAAAAGCTAACTGCTTGCTTCATCTTGTAATTTTGTTTTCGGAAAACTTCGTATTAGAAAACTTATTTCTAAAAGACTTATGATATCGGAGAGCACATTTTATGTTTGCCTTTTTATTATATTTCAATTGGTATATCCATAATATCCCATAATATCCATAATAAAACAAAATATTCACCTCTTAAAATTAATACGTTCTCAATATTCTTTTTTGCTGATTCTGTAGTTGGAGCCATCATGCCATAATATTTTTAGGCAGCAGAAACTGAAATATTTTTCAATAAATAATTTGTGATTTTTTGAAGTGGATTTCATTTGTTTTTTATGTCATTGTTCATTTTAAAGGTTAACAGTTGGTTTCACTTTGTCTGACTCTTGAAAATTAATTTTTTTCCATATATTTTTCAAAGTGAGACAAAGTCAACCCAACCCCTGATTGACATTGTCTCTTATTTTCAAAAAAATATGTCTCTGTTCAAGTTGAGGAAAATATTAACTTTTTAAAATGAAAAATACTCTTTAAACATTGCAGAGTGCAATAAAAAATATTGCAATAGATTTGTTGCAATTCAAGTATTGATTGCAAGCTGTTTAAAATGTCAACTCCCCAAAATTAAGACAAAGTCACCCCGGTTTACTGGTACAGTACCTTATTTTCCCAACTGGAACTGTTATTCTCACTGCAGCCGAGCATCTGGTTAGAATCCCTCTTGGACCCGGTGCTGGAAGGTGAAGAGACTGCTTGCTGCTTGCAAGGATGCTGTAGTTCAGTCTTTTTCCTGGCGAGGATAACACTAGGGGCCGGTTTCCGAGCTCGGGATTTAGCTAAGTTCTAGACTTTAAACAGCTGGAGTAAGAAAATTGGCTTTCCAAAACGGGGCGTAGTCGTAGTCTTAGTCAAAGTCATATTTAAATTAAATTTCGAAAAACTAGAAAATTGAACACAAAATAAAATAAAGAGAATATAGTGTAAAACTTCAGCTATTTTGAATTATTTAAAAATGTTTCATTTCGTCAAGGAGAAACCTTTCCAATTATAGAGATCAGAAAATAAATATTTATTTTGCTGCAATTATTTACTGCGACTTCGCCCAGTTTTGGAAAGCCAATTTTCTGACTCCAGCGGTTCAAAGTCTAGAACTTAGCTAAATCCCGAGCTCGGAAACCGGCCCGAGATGTTCTTTTAGATGAATGTTCTCGCGTTTATGCGCATGTACTGAAACGATACACTCCTGAATATTCAATCTGACTGTTTGATGTCGATCAATTACCTAGTCTATCCATATTGACAATATTGCCTGTCAGCTAATCCAAGTGCGGGAAAATCCTGAAATTGAAATTCTCGATACGATTTCCAAAAACCTGTAAGCTGGCGCTTACACTGATCATAAGTAATTTATTTCAGTAGGAACTCATCATTTACATCGTTTGGAAATACAAAGCAGTAATGAATAAAATAATTAATAAATACAAATAATTATAAAAAATGAATGAAATAAAAATTATTAGAGAGAATCGGTTCTCTAGGTTAAAAATTAATCCCCCCCAAAAATTTATATGACGCCGTTGGCGTCATGTCCCCCCCCCCCTGTAGGCACCCCTGTGATCTACTGATGGTAAAACTGTTGTACTATGATAATGACTAGTAATGGCGCTTAATAGAAGTTAATATCTCAGAGGGAAAAACGTTCAAATTACCATAAAGCCTAGTTCTAATTCAAAAATAAGTTCATATATTCAAGGAAAATAAGTTCAGGGAGGGAAAAGACAGGCCATTCTTCGGTACAGGAATTTGTTGATCTATAATGATTCTCTTTTGTTCTGTACTGTATACTTCCTTACAAAAAGTCTTAGTACTACGACAAACTCAACTGATGTGAATACTATATTATGAATCACATAATAATATACACATAGTAATTAGTATTCAAGCTTCATTAAACAAGGATTATTGATATTAAACAAGGCTACTTGTTATTTTTAGTATTTTTCTATTAGACTACTTATTATAGTTTGTTAGAAACGTTCATTTGTAAAGTATCTGGATCAGTTCGGAACCAATCCAGTATACATGTATTATAAGAGGTAAGAAGGATTTATAGGTTATAATCATATCAAGGTATTTGATATGATACATGATACTGGAATATCTTGCAGTCACTTTTCTGTGATGATCAATATTTGGCATCCAATTAAGCTCCTTCCAAGAACTAGCTCTTCATTCTCAGGCTCACAAGCGGCACTGCCTTGCAAATCTAATCAAGCAGGCTGAGCAATCGTTTAGCAGTAATGAAACTACTTGTTGAATGAATAAGTAAACAGTAATGCCAGATTCATGCGGAAGCACAAGGACAAATTCCTAACTTTTCCTAGATCTTCTTCACTGGAATCATAGTTGATTAAACTATAGTTATATCAAGCTTAATAAAAAGTTCAAGTTTTTTAATTCATTAGAAATTTTCAACTGATTATCAAATTTTGTTTAAAAAATTGATTTGTATGATACTTGAGTGGCATTTCGACCTTCAATTACTGGCAAAAATAGTACCTTCTAGAGGCTAGAGTGTAAGTTGACAACATTATTGAGACAATTTTGTACTATTGCTGCTCTTCAATGGAGTTGCTTGTGTGTTCTTTGGTTTCAATGTTCCTTGAACAATTTGAGCTGCTCTGCTCATAAAAATGTCGTCAGCTCTTCAAAGATACGCCGCATGTCGAATCATTTGCGCTTTATTAGATTATGCCATTTCACATTCTATACTTAGCTTGTCATTTCTATTGCTCTGTGCTTATACTTCTCGATTACTTAAAATGAGATTGTTCACTCATCATGTTGCATTTCTTTCCCCTTCAAGTCTATTTATATTCCACTGGAAATTGATCTCAATCAGCCAAGTTCATTTTATCAGTTGTTATCAAAATCTCAATTTGAATCCCTATTCTAATTTTCATCTCAATATTATTTTTTTAGACAGAATAAGTAAATCTTCATCTTGGTAAAGTAGTTAAAGTTATATTAACCTATGTTAACCTACTAATGTATTTTCATTTTCTAATTTTCTTTAAATTTAAAACTCAATCAATCATTCGAGAAATAAATATTGGTAGGTATACAGTAGTAGTGAGTGAGAGTAGTAGGTAGTTAGTGTTAGTGAGTTGATCTTGGTAAGCTAGTTATTTACAATCAGTCCATGAAGCATCTCTTGGTTTGGAGGTTTCACAACAACATTGTTTTGCCAAGCCCTGGTTTAGAGTATTTAGAAAGGGAGCTTTGTCACTCTACTGGCATTTTAGTGTTGTTTCATTGTGATCCAAGAGAAGGAAACTTTCAAACCGCTCCTAAACTACAGTTGGCATATGCTCCAGTTCCCTTCTCGTTGGCTAGCAACGGAGCATATGGTTCTCATTTGCAGTTGACAGTTCGTGGACACCCTGACTATAATGGCATAGTTTGCGAACTGGACATTGGAATTGGTGAGAAAATAGATTTATTCCCAGGACCTTCAAATGATAAGATATAAATCTTATGTATATGGGCATTGGAAAATTTGGATGTATGTCTGCTATCAACAAGAATTTATTATGAAAGATTATGAATCTTCTGGAAAATTTTTTCACGACACGAGTTTATAATTTTATTATCAATGAATCAATATAAAACCTTTTCTTATCCATACAGACTATCCATAACATATTGGCTTGTTCCTCCGTCAACTATCACTGCTTTTCACATCAGACCAAAACATTAGTTACGAGACGCTGAATAGAATTTTAGAGTTGAAAAACATCATGTAACACCTCCACGTTACTGGAATACCAATAAATCGTTATTTACTTATTTAAATACAAATTCTCCGTGGGAATGGTGAGGCAAGTGGCAACGGATCTCGACTTCCCATCAGGTATTCGATTTGTTCATTGCGCCGCTTGACTCTGAATTAGCCGGACAGGAAACGCGTTTTCATTTGATTGTTGAAAATGATTACTACTCAGGCAGGTGTACGAAGACGTGATACTAATATAATCGATGCTGGACGTGTCTCAAATAGCAATTCGTACCAGAAGTGTGAAGCTCTGCTAATTTCGACGCCTTATTTGAGAAGCAGTGTGATATGGATTGATTAGCGGGCAAAATATAGGGGATTAGGCTATACTTTAACGGTGTTGGTGGACTCAACGGTGGTTCAGATTTTACAAGCTGTGTAACGGTGGTTGAAAATGTTTTGAATTGTTTGTTTTTCAGTTTTTGTTTGTTTGGATATTATTGCATTCTGGAAAAAATGCTTTTATAAAGATGAGTTCAGAACAAAATGTGAATATTCACTTATTTTTCACTGTAATTATTAAAACAGGTTGAGCATTAAGTTTTAACAATAGTTTTCTGAAAATGATTCAATTCAATGGTAGAGTACAGTAACAACATTTATAGCACATTCAGCTGTGCTTAGTGAGAGAAGTTGTGTGTATTTTTGGGTTCAAAATTTTATAAAATAACTTGATTAATTCAATATGAAGTGATAATCAAGTGTTATATTCAAATATAGTTTGGTGTTTTAATTTCTCTAAATTCAAATGTTCAGCTTATACATATTTGTGGAAGAAAATTGAACTTGAACGTTTTACAGTAGAAACTTAGCCTATTTTTTGGACATTTTATTAATAATTTATCAAAATTTGGGAATGGAATAGATTTGGGCCAAGCCTGTTGTTCCTTCCTAATCATATTTATATGATTTGTGATTCTGTCCACGAATAAATAAATAAATCAATTTCTAGTGGTAATGATTGTGATGGCTTAAGAATCGTCGATATCTACGTTATGTAAGTTATGATGAATTGTTGCTTCATATTTAACATTTATTATAGAAAATACGCCAAATACTATAAATTTAATCGAAAATATGAAATGATTTCAGAACTATGACTGTGTTTTTCATGTATCATGCTTAAATTAATGTACACTTTCTTTGAAATATTCTAGTGAACTTATTAGGCTTATTCTTTCACTCCGTAGATTCTCACTTCTCAAATTGACAAAATTGTTTGGTCCATAATCAAATAATGACTATCAACGTCTCACCAATCAATTTTCAGTCCTGTCTTGAATGTTTCGTTGAATCTTGATTTTACAATCTTGACTTGAATATAAATTATTATTCTTCTTCAACAAAACCCAGCTTTGAAAATTACACTTAATATTTATTATTATTATTTATTTTCTGTGGATACAATTACAAATGATAAAAAATATGATTGGGAGAGATCAACAGGCATGGCCCAAAACTATTCTGTTCCCAAATCTTGATAATGAATAACATGTCCGAAAAAAGGTTAGTTTGTTGATTCTGTTCACCTTCACACTTTACTTATCACTCTAATAGAATGATACTCTACCAAAATGATACCAAATTGGTATCATTTTTCTTCTTAGAAATTCAAAAAATCTCAGTGTTGAGAAGACTAATAAAATTAGTCTTATCTGAAACGTATGCTAGCCACTTGTTTCGAAACGAAAGGGAAACGAGCTACTTTTGTTTCTCAGCAACCTTATTAGCATATAGTCAATTATCTAATTAGGCCATTTGAGTTGTTGGCCCAGATGAAATTTCAACTAATAGACTGATCTCTAAATTATATAGGGCAGTCCATGAGAATTTGAAAACCATGAAAAATCAGGGTGAAACTGAATTTAGGGGAAATTAATGAGACATTCAATAAGTTCTTCAGATAACAAATAACTTTCTAGGAATTGGAGATTGATGTCCCAGTGATATTGAGGATAATAATTGAATGTCCGATTGAAAATGCATCCAGCCAGATATCTCAAGCGAGAAACAAATCTAGCTCATTTAATTGGCTACTGGTTCAAGAATTATGTTGGACTTCCTGATAACGTACAAGGTCGTTTTCACTGATTCCAAAATAAGGCTACACATTATTACAATTTACCCGATCCATTACTCCATTAGCTCTCAAGAAGTTTTTTCCTGACTTAAACATTTTATTTTTAAAAGCTTCCAATGGCTTGATTATTAGGTATGATTTTACTTGACTTCATATTGTTTATATTGTGAGGATAATTGATATTCAATAAATTTGTGCACCCTGAACGTTTTGATAGTATCACTGGTTCAATGAAGTATGAATTCCATTGATTATTATTATCAGGTACAATTATATTGTCTCCAATCAGAATCTTCTTGATGTTTACCTGTATTTTTGTTTTTAAAAAACGCTATTTTCATTCATTATAAAAGTAGTATACAGAGATTATTGTTTCTACTTACAGATTTATGAGATTAAAAAGTATCCCTTTCAAAAGTCTGGTTGTAATATCCCCTGAAATGAAAGAAATAAAATGAATATACTAACATCAAACGAATAACTTGTGTTCTAGTCATAAACTTAAAAAAAAATTCTTCAAAAAGCTTTTTTTCATTCACTAGTTCAACTAACGTACTTGAACAGCTTCTATGACTAAAATATGCAAATTGAGTTATTTTTCTTCGTATTGAGAAAAGAGGATGATTATGTAGAGAGGAATGTCATTAGAATCCTAATTCAGAATTACAATAACGACTTTGAAGCTATTCAAATGCAAATATGCAAGAAGCGTAGTTAGCTTGGGTGAATCAGTGTATTTCAACCATAGAACTTTATAAATATTGTTTGAGAATAGGAGAGTTTTGTGATCCTTCCTTTGAAACTTGGTTTTGTAAGAGGAAAAGTAATGGCATGTTGGAGAAATATGTTACAGCTTACGGTTCTATGGACACTTGGTACAGAAAAATGCCTGAAATTATCACAATACACTATCATCACAAAATCCGTACTGGTAAAACATCTATAACAAATTTAATTATTCATTTCGAGAGAGCACCGTTGATGTTTAATCATTGATGTTGAGTTTCAAATAAAGTTGTTCAAACCAAAATTAATTATTTCCAGACTAATTTTGATTAATTTCACTCAAATCCGTCTTTTAAATACTCACAAAATGTTCAATCTATAGATCGGTATTATTTAGACACCCTGGTTGTATTTATTTATTCATTTTCGGGCACACCAGGGCAGCAGTGATGATATGCTACTTTCTGTGTGGGTGGTCCAATTGAATTGAATGGTTTATAAACTGTGCAGCCCCATTCTGACATGACTAATCATTTTTGACAAGCGTTGACATGAGCATGGCGCTTATTTATCCTCAATAATTTTTCAATTCGTGTGTACTTCCAACTAAATAGCATGTTAAAAGAACAATAACGTATTGGAGTGTCTTGTTTTGCATGAATGGAAAACAGTACTTTTGCTTTGGGAAAAAATTTTATGAAAGGAAAACGTCACAAAGTAAGGATGGTATGTATTTTTTGCAAGGAAGATTTTTAGGAGTGAAAAGGCATCTGTGATTGTTGTTATTAATTACAATAAATTCATCTCTGTCATTTCAACTAATTTTAAAGAAAGATTTCAATACTCTGTGATCATCGATAATATATTTATCCTTCTGGATTCCGGAAGAAAGTAGAACAGTCAATTCTCTGATAATATTCATTTCATTCGAAATGTTACAAATTCTGTATTTGTTTTATCCAATATTCAAATATTTTGAATTTGTGACAGCCAAAATCGTCATACAATTTTTTACCTGATAATAAAAATCATCGTACCAATAGCAGGGGTGCCCACCCTCTCCAAGCTTAATGACTTACCCCCCTTTTATTTCCTCAATTTAGTCATGCTCCCTGCTACCCTTTAAATAGGGAGTCACTCTCGCAAAGTCAGTCGTCATTTCAAACACTGCTGACATCTTTTGGAATCCCCACAAAAATAGTTTTTGAACCCCCCACATAAGAATTTTGAGGCGCAATCTGCGTCTGCGCTCCCTCTCTGTGGACACCCCTCCCAATAACTAATCTAAGGTTATCTTGTAGTGTTAATCTGAAGCTATAATGGAAATGTTGATCCTGCTATTGTACAATAATTATTGGGTGATGCGCTATTGGAAAGTTGAACTACGGTATGCGTATTAGTAATTAGTACAATATCCTTCCAATATCCAAGATTTATAATTTGAAAAATTATTCATTCATTCAACTCAACATTATTTTTCATGTCCATCCTGTTTTCTACTGTGCGTTGTTCACAGAGCGTGTAAAAAGAAGAAGAAATAGAATAATCTAAAAGAGAAGAAGAAAACGAATGTGGAGTGTTCTTGCAATTGTACATTGTTATTTTTCTTCACTAAGTTACTGCTTATCTCAAATCGCATGTATGCAATGTTAAGTGTTTAGGTAGCATCAATTTAGAGTCTGTTAGTTGTCCATATTTAATAGTAGATCTTGAGCATGTCTATATAGTGATTTGTATACAGTAGCCTACTGTATAGGCTAAGCTACTGTTGGCTTACACCCTCCCTCTTGAGATGAGACATGAACGGTCAGCCAGCCAGCAAGCCAAGTGATTCAAAACACCACTAGACTATATAGGCCTACATCGCTACTGTCCTTGAAGACGGTTCAATATTAATAATGCACTGTCTACAATTGGATAATAGTGGAAGACCTAATCCAGGCCATCAGCTGAACTGTCTTTGATTTCGGGCCCGCTTATTTCGGGCTCACTCCTCCTCCTCACGTTACTTCACTCTTTATGACCTCTTCTCCTTTCCTTCTCTTCTCCTCTTCTTCTTACCGCTTTTGCATACTTCTTACTTTCCCTAACTGCTTCCAATTCGAAATTATATATCACAGCATTTCAGTATGTTTCTTTTGTATTTATTTTTGTTTCACGAGCTTGGATGAGAACATTTTTCATAGATAACCTGTGAGTTATGAAGATAGAAGGTGTGAGTATGTTACACCTAATGTATCTAGAATACATTCCTTGGTTAAACCTATATGATTATACATTCCTCGTCCTAATAATATTTAAATACTCACACCTAAAACTTGAACTTTAATAGAATCTGAATTTTATTTCTTGTTAACAGAACAATATTTTCGTATTTGAAATTTGTTTTTGAATAGGGTAAATTCTCAATTCCTATATGTATCTGCCCAATTATCTATTATGTACTTCTTCATTGAAAACGAAGATTATACATTTTTTATATTGAATCGCGGCAAAAGAATTAATTCAAAATTTTATCAATATTCTATACATTTTTTTGAAAGAAAAAATTCCCTTCAATGCTGTTTGAGGGCTATAGTTGGAAATTTTAGGCTTAATTTCGGGCATTCCACTCTAATCTCATCAGAGAGGAGTAACGATTTTTCAAGTGTTATACTTTTAGACAAACTTTTATACTTTGAACAAATGAACGAACCATCATCCATAATTTAATTGCTATTAAAAACATAAACTCGACTGAATGAAGAATGCTTGAGCCTCAATAAAGAATGTGAAAAACGAAAGAACACCGTGCCAGATAGTTCATTTTGGATTATTCCCTGTTTTTACCGTCGAAAACACATCAGGGTTTTAGCTGATCCACCCTACTATCCCAACTGGAGAGCGCAATCATTCTAATAAAATATGTTTGTTATTGCTTGTCTTGAAGCAGGATGCTTCTCAGCTATTCTTGTACATCTTAGAACTCGTAGGGAGGATTCTACTTGTCTTTTTTTATATCTAGAATTTTCTTCGAAAAGTCTGTTGTAGAATGATGATTCTCCAAAACTAGGTTACTGAAGATCGAAAAGAAACATTTTTCTTTATACGTATTCCATGATATGACAAACATTTTTGTACCAGAAAGCTTATACAGATAATAAATTAAATTTGAGACTGTCGAATGACTTGAGAAAAAATGGTGTATAATCTATGAGTGGTGTATTCTCATACTTTATCCATTTCACAAGACTGTTATAAGTGAAGTATTCTGCTTCAACCACTTCTCATACAACATTTAAGTCGAAAGCTTTGATTCGAACACAATAAAAAGTGAGTTCTTGTGATCTCTACTAAACTACCCTTCTCGTTTGAGTTGAAAATAACACTAATATCATTTTTTAAAGATTGTTCTCAGCTTAAATTCATTTTGTTAACAGCAAACGGGCTGTTCTCTCCTACGAAATTTGAATCCGTTTTTCGGATAATCTTCAACTTTTCAAATTAACTAACAAATATTATACAAAAGCTTGTTTTGAAATATTCCTTCACACGTTTCAATGATGCAGTAGTAGGCTAGTAATGTACTTGTATTATTGTATTCTGATGTTGGAGCTATGCCGGTTTTTTTTTAAAGAGCGGAACCAATGTAATTCTCAGAGTTAGCGCTACAAATGAACCCTTATTGGAAGTTCAGAGCCGTGAAATTTTCTAGGGACCGCTTCTACCAGTAGTATTTAGAAAGTATGTTTCTAGTTCAGTGCATGTACCAATCAAATCAATATCCTCCACTCTCTTAGTCTTGCCTTCTAAATCTACAATTGAATTTGGATAGTCAAAGACCTGAGAGGAACATAAAAAGGAACGAATCAACAAAATTTCAACTCACGAATACCTCATCTACTATATGCTCATTACTATATAATTCAATTGATAATTTCCTCACTGAGAATCCCAAATAGTTACCCATATATTAAGTAATTTTACAGACAAAATAGTTAATGTTCCATATATTCTATCCTCAATTATAGTCATTTAAAGTGCACAGGAAAGATGAATAACGATGAAATAATCATGAGAATGATCTTCAAAATAAAATTTATAAATTTCACGATCTTCAAAATAGTTTTTGTGAAGAAAGCGAGTCTGTGGAATCTTCCTCTGTTCTGAGACAATTTGATAGGGAAAATTGATCATTAGGAATCTTAGATATCTTAGCGCAATCTGTGTTTATGGATGCATTTAGTTGTGGTCATGTAGACCATCCATTGTTTATAATATCCAATAATAATGATTATGATAGCATTATCATTATAGACGGGAATATATTAAAAAAAAGTCGGAAGGGAGAAAGATATGTATGAAGTAGAACGAAATAGAATATTTGAAAGTGACAACTGCCCTGAAGATCAAATTCTGTTGTCTCTGTATTCCGTAGAGCACACGCCACTGAAACCAAGTCGGGGGAAGAATCCCGATGCTAGCCATGTGTGAAGCACATGTGAGGGAGACTTCCACATTCTGTCCCGGTAACTCAACTTCCCTCCTTTTTTTCGAAACCAACCCACCTCAACCATCAGTAGGGCCCAACATTTTGTTTATCCTGCTTCTCTGGAGATGCCTCAAACTAAGGGACAGGTATTGCAGCATTTCAAATAACCTCAAGACTTATTTGTGGTAATAAATGCTGTCTTACTCAAGCTATTCATATTTTTGATTTTCTTTTTTAAGTTTGTGTAACTACCAATGAATATATTTTCATTTATCTCAAATAATAATATGTGGACTCCTCAATATAACTTCTTACCAGAAAGGATGCAAATAGACAAGTTTAAGTATCCCTAAACTCTGACATTGAGCATAGAATGAAACTATCTTAAGTTATAAGTTGAGTTTTCTCTGCCATAAAGTTTGACTCAGGCTCTCACCTATGAAAACAATATAGGCTGTACTCGTATATCTAAGCGTATTTAATTATTATGTTCCATGTTCCTACAGTCCGTATTCACTATATTATATGTTATGTTACCATCATCGAAGATGTATAGTTGTCTGGGTGGGTGTAGTAGATTTGTCACGTCTATTTGGGTTTCTGATAGCCGCCTTTCTAAAAAACCAAGATATTCGTCTCCAGAACAAAAACAAGCTTCCGATGTTCTGTAAAAACTCGACACATTCATTCGGCGAGTGGAAGCTTTTTTATTTTCTAATAGGCTGCTTCAGCAAGACACTCAAGTAATTTACTATATAGTAATAGTAATATACACTACCGTGTTGGTGTTTTAGTAACTGAGCAGATGACTAATGCTCATTCATCCAGGAAGGCTGGCGCCATCTCTTAAAAAAGGATTTGCATGCATTTGGCCGACCAGCTCATTTTCAACAGTAGCCTTTCAGAATTGATTCAGGACTCTCTATTGACTGGTTAAATTTTCTCTTTCCAAAACCAAATCCTTTCTTTCCCGTACAATCTTCGTAAGTTTTTCTTCAGAAACTTTTTAGTTCTGAATACTTCTGTTTTTTATATTTTCTTTAGAATTTGTAAATGTTTGTCTCCGTTGAAAACTCTTTATGTTTTATCATTCTATAAAATTCTTTTGAACTCAAATTCTAAGTCTCAAATCATGCAAGTCACACATTTCAAGTTGATTGTAAGAAGCAACCCGTGCTACAGCAATTAACAATGAAGGAAGTGCTTAAAGCTCTGACACATATTCATAATATTCATGTTCTTCTCATCTCCAGCATTATAACGCCACAACTCTATGACTTCCTGTTGTCATCTTCTCCTCTCACTTCTACGATTTTTCTCCTTCAGCACCATCATTCGTGAATCGCACGTCCATCACATTATTCACAAGTGTTGTAATTTGACAATCAGCTGCATGAGCATATTGACGTTCTTCAATACTACTTCGTATACTACGGTATACTTCGTAGACCGTCTCTGTTCATAGTAATTTTGAAAAGATCCTAAAAACCAATCACTATATTCAAATAATAATATGTCTATACTATGACTTTGACTAGACTATGACTATTCTTGACTATACTATGACTCGCCATGAAGGCATGACCGTTTCATACCTAATGGAGAATGACTTTTCTGTACAACGCCAATTGAATATACAATAATTGTGTGTGAGTGATGAGTCAAGTGATAAGATGATACATGATCTAAAGTACAACATGCACTCAGATTTGATACACGTGAGATTTTAGCCCACGATCATCAGTCTATCAATAAAAGATAGTGCCCAATACGACTGGGCTATTGCACTCTACAAATTAAATGTAATTGAGTTGTGCACATTCTTCTCTTCTGAAAATTAAATATTTTTATTTTTTGGTGTGAATCGAACTTTAAATTCTCAAAAGAATGAATAAATACAGGACTTGATTCACAAATACTGATTCATTAATCGATTCAGAGTGACCTATGCATTACATTTTGGAATTGAAGATGTAATGTTATTCTTGTTGATGTGAGAATTGATATAATATTTAATGTATAGGAATCATTGAGCTATATGTCATCTATCCTATATCCTTCGTCCTGATAAATGTGATTTCCGATTTGGATGCTGCAGTATCAAAATCTCAGAGATAAAAAACTCTTATGAGCATAATTCGATTGGGTAATCCTATGAATTCAAAATTTTGATAATCCTTCAATTCAACCTTCATCATTCATCACGTTTAACCAATTGCACACTTCTTATTCAATAAACATTCATAGAAGCAGGAATGTAACAGTAAGCTGCAACTTAGGAACATGATTTAGGATTGAAGATCTCTAAATAAAAGTGCAGCTGGACCTCATCAAGCACCCTGACTCTTGCTCACTCGAGTAAAAACAATGTTTGGCCAACTATCCTTATTTGTTTTCGGTCTCCACCGACATCTTTATTCATCCTCACCCTTTACTTCGTGCATTTTCTCTCTTCATTCTACTACACTCCTCTCTGTCCTCTCTCCTCCTTCGATCTATTCTTGACGTTCAGTCATCATGATCGTATGAGAAAAGTCCTATTGTACGTTTGCTTGTTTCGCGTATATATCAGTACTGTTTTAAACAAATTTACTCTCAGCTGACAGATATATTATGTTGGGGTAACAATAAGTTTAATGAGATGGGGTGAACTGGCAGAAAACGCATAAATTGAAAGTTCTGTTAGTATTGTTGTAGAGCTACTATAATTTCTCTAGAGAGTAAAACTTAGTAATAGAATTTTGTATTGTTGTAAAAACAACTATAATGTTTCCCTCGTGTGTATAAAAGTTGGTAATAGAATTCATTCTATTGAATGGGCTTGCAATACATGGTAATTTTCAAATCACTTTTGACAGCTGAGAGGTTCAGATATTTGAGCCAGTCTGCTTCTTACTGGCAAGTTACTTGATTCTGGATTTATTTTCCTAGGGTTTTATAGTAACAGTATACCACAGCCTATACGAATAAGGGGCTATGATCATCTCATCATCTTCACTTCAGGGATTAGGTTTATCAATTAACTTGTTCCGGTACTCATCTCTTTCTTGGCTTTCCTACATCTCTTTTTCCAGTAGGTCTATAGTTTTGGACTTCAAGTGGAATTCTTCCAGGTGGCATTCTATTAAAAAAACTGCACAAGTTACGTCTATTTTGCATAATTATTTCATGCAGAGGAGCAACCGATAAAACCTGCCTTATATGATTAAACTATGATCGAACTAAATTTTAACAGTGGCAAGATTTCAAGATTACAAGCTTCTTTCTAATTTCTCTTCAATAAATATGAATTTCTTAAGGCATGATATTCCTTAAAAATGGAAGAATTTTTAAACAGTTCATTCTATTTTTTTTCAAATTATCGCAATCAGGGATACCGTACATTGAATGCAGGGTATGTATTTATGTCTCTCTCATATATTGAGAGTTTACTTCTCTTGACTATTTCAATATTTTAGTTGTAATATTATTCACGTTTCCCTATATCAGTATTAGACTGTTTTAAAGTGGATGACTCAAAATAATAACGACGAAAGATCGGAAAGTACGATTCATTGATACGCAGAGGATGGAACTATCTTAACAATGATGAATTCCTGAATCCATAAGCTTCACCTGATTTAATGTATATGCAATCTATTTATACCCCGTTAATCTGTTTCTAATTTTTTGGCGAGAAAAAGAGATGAGAGCAAATTGTGTACGGTTACACTGTTGGCCGCGTGTTCGAAAATAGCGAGGCCTGTGTTTAGAAATGGCGGCCAGACATTGAAAGAGTGAGAGAGAGCGAAGGAGTTGCCTGGCACTGTACACTGTAAACATCCACGCTCGAAATATTGAAAGAGGTCTTGGAACTCATATGCATGCAGTGCTCCCACTCCATAAATATATACTAATGTATGGATTTTTGCCTCTGATCTCAGTTTCCTTGCAATATAATCATAGATGTGATTGATGTTTGCTGCAAGGTTTACAAGAAGATTGTTGAGTTTGTTGCATGGGGTGATCTGAAAACTTTGTTCACATTCAAACAGCTCTCTAACATTTCCTGGGGCTTGTTGTATCCAGTGGTATCAGATTCTAGATTGCCTAGAAGCATTAATTTCCAGTCAATTCAAGAATTTACTGAATTCTGAATCAGAACTTCACCTGAAGTGGGGCAATTTGATTCAATTAGCTCTTCGAACTAATTATATGGAAGAAAGTCTTAAAAGAATCGAGCTGAAATGAAAAATTAGATCGAATTTCTTTATCAATTATAGATTATTAACATGCAAACAATCGTTAACATGAGATAGATTGCAAACTATCTTTCATGGAATACTTGAATACATGAATCAGTGGATCATAGTTCATACATAATATTCACATGAAATATGAGCAAGTATGTATATGCGCTACTCCAGACATCCAGCTTTTTCATGTAATAAGAGAATAGGGTTGTGTCTTGATTTGATTGTAGTATTTCTAGTAAAATGCACCATGTCATGCAACATAGAATATAAAAATATATCTTTCAAAACATATTATTTTGAAAACTGCGTGATATGCATTTGAAATAATATATCATCAATATCTAATGTATACGTATTTGTCAGCTTTCAGTTCAGTTCAAAACAGCTTAATTATTGTTTTTTCGTATTAGGTGTTACCTTTTGGAAAAATATCACATTCCACTCACACATTGGAGTTGCATATGGCTTGTATATTAGTCGCTGTTGATTGAGACATTGGGAGAGGTCGAAGCCAGAAAGCGCGCTTGTTGTGTAACCTGCTCATCACAGATTTACGTCCGAAGCTCTCAGGCTGAGCGCTAAGGCAAGCACTGTTTGTTGTAAATGAAATCTTCGAATTTGTTTTTCTCCACGGGTAATAAAGCGAACACTGCGGGGCCACGTGCTTCACAATAAATTTCCAAGTCCAACAACTGATTTTCTCGCCGACTTAACAATTCCAAAAGATTTATGTTCAAGTTTGGAAACTATAGAATGGAGGAAACTATAGAAAGACCTTTACCACGTTACTACAGAGTAAAGAAAAATTGAAAATTCATACCAGATTTCAACGAAAGAATAAATTGAATTCCAGTTGTAGTTCTGAATGGCAATCCCAAAATATTATCAATATTCATTCGCAATAAACCAATAGATTCACAAATAGTTCTCACTCTTGGGAAAACAAAATCTTGTATCTGGTATGGAATAGGATAGAGAAAACTGATTCTGGAACTGTAATGTAAAATCATGGGAATCAAAATTATTGGAAATTTCATAGATATATTTCCTTGAATTGGGAGAAGCAGTTATTTAAAAAAAATTACATCACAAGGTAACTGTAATTAATTTCTATAGAATGAGGGAGCTGATAGAATGAGGTGTCAAAACAAGAATAAGCGAAAATTGAAGATGAATGAGTAGAAAATGAGAGGAATCATTTCAATGGAAAATATTGAAAAAGGTGGAATAATTGATTGGAGAAGCAAAACAAAGAAAACATATGATGAATTTCATAAAAAAAAAACAGTGCAGTTTAATTATTTAGAAATTGAAAAGAAGCAATAGCTACTCAATCATTTCTATGAATTGTGTATTATCAATCAATTTTTTGTAGGTGTGATTGTGCATAAATCAATAAATGAATGAATTGTAATATGGGGAATATTGAGAGGTTTGAATTGTAGTTTTTTGTGCCTCTCTTTCAGGATGTTGAACTGATCAAAATTGAAATAAATTTTTCCAATATGAACTCTAGTGAACTTGTTTTTGATTGTTAAAGAATTTATTCATGCACAAAGTAAGCACCTAAATTTTGTGTTGCGATAAAAGATTTGCTAACTTGCTTCTTATCCATCCATATTATTGCAGTCTTCTAGCATTTCCAAAGTACTGGCTTGAATTTCGTAATGAAATTAATGCAAATGTATTTGAGCCGTGCGACCCCACGACGTTTTAACCTGGAATTAGGCCGGGCGCTTCACGTGTTTTCTTGCAAAACGGAAAATTTGAGTAGAAGAGCGGCAGTTCTAATCGAGTCGTCACCGCGAGAAGATGTAGTCGCAGAACAAGTCTCGGTCTCTAATTTAGGCTTCAGCCTAATTAGATGAAAAATCTCCTTGTTATTTTTATTCTGTATAAATTAAAAGCATGTAGTCTGAAAAATAGTACCGTAGTTGAAATGTAAGCGTGAGTGATTGTGAGAGCCGATTTATTTGTTACTTTCCTTGCCCTATTACCATAGGTAAGGAAAGTATTGCTTTCCGAAAAAAATTAAGGTACCCCAATTTCTAAATTTCTATACGTTTCAAGGTCCCCTGAGTCCAAAAAAGTGGTTTTTGGGTATTGGTGTGTGTGTGTGTGTGTGTGTGTGTGTGTGTGTGTGGTGTGTGTGTGTGTGTGTGTGTGTGTGTGTGTGGTGTGTGTGTGTGTGTGTGTGTGTGTGTGTTTATGAGTGTATGTGCGTCTGTGTACACGATATCTCATCTCCCAATTAACGGAATGACTTGAAATTTGGAACTTAAGGTCCTTACGATATAAGTATCCGACACGAACAATTTCGATCTGATGCAATTCAAAATGGCGGCTAAAATGGCGAAAATAATGTCAAAAACAGGGTTTTTTGCAATTTTCTCGAAAACGGCACCAACGATTTTGATCAAATTCATACCTAAAATAGTCATCGATAAGCTCTATCAACTACCACAAGTCCCATATCTGTAAAAATTTCAGGAGCTTCGCCCCATCAATGCAGATAGATTCCCAATTATCAGGCTTCGGATACAATTGAAACGAAAAAAATCAAGTGGAGTAGATTGAGCATGAAAATCTCTACAATTGATGTTCAGTAACATTTTCACCTAAAATTGAAAATAAGCTTTAAATTCGAGAAAATGTGATTATTCAATTGCAAAGTATTGTTGATTCTATTAAATCATTCACTATGACCAGCAGACCTCATGTGTGTCTCCAGAGTTATTGCCCTGTCACCAGCTGGCTCAAATCTTTGAATAGTAGACTTGAGATACGCGGGAACACTAGCGTCAGGTGATCAATTTTCATAACGGCAAGGAAAATTGTGTGAGTGCGCCACACCAGATTTTCGAATTTTCGATTCCATGGTTAGTGCCAAAATTATTTTATTAAGCTCAAATGATTGACCAGATAAATTGACCGAGGCCCTAAATTTATTGTAGAGTGAGTTAGCGAACTCTTGACTAAATATCAATTATGAATAATTGCTATAAAGTAGTAATTTGAGAAATATTATTTGAAATTAAATTTTTTTAATGCTGTAATATTGAAACAAGTAATTGAATAAACAACCGGATTGGTTACAGTGAAGATTATGATTGAATGTAACAGAATATTTCAAAGATGACCGATTATTTTATGTTTGAATACAACTAATAAATTAATGTCAGTAGCATTTCTACAAAATCTTTTCTTTTACGTTCCTGGCTCGTGATAAGTTACTTAGTTGCTAAAACAAGTGTTGTTAATAGTGAAGATCTTGGCATTTGCAAGAGCGAATCCATCCAAAGCTCCCAACCGTTGATTCAAATAATTTAAACAGGTTTATAGTTAAGAAGAGATTTTAAAAACAATTATCATACATTATTACTCGTTACAAAGTGGGGTTCTATCATAAAGTCCCCTGGCCTCCAACCGTTACAAATGATGTAAGGCATGGGTGGGGTAATGTTATAGATACCTCCTACCATTACTGAATGAAAGAAGTTGGAAATTTAATTCTTTTTGAAAATTAGATTGGGATTTGAAATCATGATTGGAAGAAATTCTATTATTGAGACATAGAACATAACTAATTGAATTAGTGCATCACGCTATCCAGTCTGGATGAATTATTGGGTGAGTTCTTATCCTAGGACAAGAAGAAATCCTTGAAAAAAGTAAGATATATGTTCGTTGCTCTAGGTTCGTGTATCATGCGATTCTGGGATCTCAGATATTTATGAGACTGTGAGCATTTAGAAAGAGATATTATGAGAATAGATAGAAAAATATAGAGATGATGAAGAACTATACTATTATTTTTCTAGTTTATGAGAGTATAGAATAGTGAACAAATGTAGTTCATTTTTGGATCATTACGTATATATTTTAACTAACCGTACTATATGTGTTGAGTTTTGTTTGGGTCAAATAGTAAATTCTAATAGATAAATCATATTATTTTTGTCCTGCTTGGATAAATCCAAATGAATTTTCAATAATTCTGTCAATATTATTTTAAATAATCAACTTAATAAACTGATTATTGGCAAATCAGAAAAAAATGGTAATTCAGTCATAGTTATTCATAACCATATTCAATCATATAATTGTGATGATTACAGAATTGTATCGATTGTAAGATTATTGGTGAATACAAATTTGAAAAGGACTTTTCAGATGTTTAAATTGTTTGTTTGATTTTCAATTATTCACAAGATATCGTCGTAACACGAAAAGTATCAAGTAGCTCATAGAAAATTGAAGCATTAAACTGCCAGATCGTAGATGATATTAGAAAAAGAATTTTGCTGGAATTCAACATGGATTTATTAAATATAGTTTCTGAATTTAACACCATTGAAAATCTCCTTTGTTGTCTTACTGACATAAGCGACAAAGCTTCCTCTCATACTTGGAATATCTGCCTGAACTAGGTAGTGCATCAAAATTCAATGCATAACTGTCAGAAGGCATTATCATATTGTTTTGGAACAATGTCACCTTGTGCTGCCAATAGTTGCGTTGCTATTTTATGATGGTATGCGCATTTTCAAGTAGCAGGGTATATATTTCAGTCGAAATAAGTATAGTTCACAAGCTATTGAATTATTTTCAGAGGCACGAGAGAATGAATATAGTACAGTGCAGTTAGATGCTAGAGTTGGATTTGAAGGAGTGGATGGAGTACGCGTTTCCACGTGCTAAGATGGGATTGCGTCCGATAAGCAAGCAAGCAAGTCTACTGGAGCGGTGAGCTCTTTGTTAGCATGTGCCAAAACATTTTTTGATGGTCTTTCATTTTATCCATTCTGTACTCATCTTCGTTGTCATGTATTGTCTTTGTTTCTTATCGAGCTATCGTTTCAGGTGGTAGGGCCTTTGCGACAAACGCTTTTTGCTAGAGCACCATCGTTGGTGATCATTTTAATCTGTAGAGATGTGAGACAATTGAGAGTATAAAAAATGGAAATTTCAGTTGATATTTTTATAGTAACCACATGATGTTGCCTCACAAAACTCTGGTTTTTATTAATATCATCCCATTCCAGATTACTGATAGAAAGTAATCATTCTGAAAAAGTGAGACATGCTATAATAAATGTATGCATCTCGCACATTATGTATAGAATAGAATCATAAGTTCTGTATGAATGACTTTCAGGTATGAATAAATACATTTGAATGACTTTCTGCTCAATGGTATGTTCTCCAACCATTTCATTTTCCTCCTCTATTCCACTTCAGAATGACCAGACGCACTTTCTGGCATTAGGAAAACGCATAACTCATTTCCCAGTTGGTACAACAACGTTCTGCGAGGAGTATGATGACATAAATGGCAACCATTATATCAGCGAAGGTGAATTTATCTGTAAGATATGTTGATTTCCGAAGCAAACATGAGTCTGAGTACGGCACTGGGTAGGGTCAAGGTTCGTGACAGGATAACATGAGAATGTGCTGCTTGGAAAGTAAATTTGAAAAAAGAATGAGAAGAGGGGAGGTAAGAGGAGAGGTGAGACAGGGTTCAGTTAGTAAAGAACAATCTTGCACTTTGATCTGAATAATTGCGTGGGCTTAATCGGCTATTAAGAGTTGAGAGGAGCCAAATGTGATGGCATGTACATTGAACAAGTACTCAGTACAATATTTGCATTTTAAAGAGTTTGTTGCGCTCGTGGGATTAGCTTGATGAGGAAGAAGGAAATAAGTAGAATTGAAGCAAGTGGAAGAATAAGAAGAGGTGAAAATGAAAGAAGCTGGACTAAACTGAATGTAAACAGAATTCATATTTAGGTTCATAGGGAATATCTTCAAGGTATTGCAATAAAAACTGAGTTAAGTTACGTAATTATTTATATACGTAATATACCTTTTATTTATTCTTATTCAATGCATCTTATATCCGAAAAACAAAGAAAAGGTTTGCAATATAGCTCATGTTCTGGGTATCACTTCATAAAAGATGTATAATGTATATTTTCCTCATTTAATTCTTGTAGCTACTACCTTCTACTCTCTACTTTGATTATTTCTCCATTTATTATTCTTGATACACACAAGAGAATCAAATTTTAGTAGTTTAATTTCCAGTTCTAGTCCTAAAAAATAACTTATTCCTTTCCGATTTGTTCGAAAAGTAAAATATACTTTTCTCTTGAGCACTCAAAATATATACCTTATTCTCTGATTAGGTGGATGTGATAAAGAAATTCTTGATTATAATATTAGTCAAAACCTGAACAAACTCATTTATTCATCTACTCAAATGATTAGCTAACAAGCATTGGCTACTTAAAGTCTTTTAGACCAATATAAGTGCCCTCCATGGGGCTATTTCAAAAATGGAATCTTTTATAATTGGATGTTGTACTTCTTACTATCCTTAAATGATTGATTAAGTAGGTTTCTTAATCAGTTATTATGAGTTGAATCACTTTATTAACCTTGTGATGGATTCTAGTGATGAATAGGCTATACCGGTCTTAAACTTCAATTTTTTTGAAGTCAATCCCAACACGAACACTCATCACATAAT
This sequence comes from Nilaparvata lugens, assembly GCF_014356525.2. Classification (NCBI taxonomy): domain Eukaryota; kingdom Metazoa; phylum Arthropoda; class Insecta; order Hemiptera; family Delphacidae; genus Nilaparvata; species Nilaparvata lugens. Next base: position 37,269,785 of record NC_052507.1, read on the forward strand.
GGAAAGAAAGTCTCATCATCAATTTTATATTCAATGAACAACTTGATTGATTACGTAAATCATTATCTTAGAATTCCATAGGACTCTGTAGCTGGGATATTATCTAGACCACTTTCATTTTTCAAAAATAACACGAGAAGAAGTAGATAATTTGTCCTGAGTGCTCATTACATCTTGTTCGCAGCCCAAACAGTCTAGCCTGAACGAACAAAAGCTGAAAATTGTTATTCTGTTTGTAAACCGAATGTTACGCATTAGGAGCTACAATGATAAAGAGAGCAGGAAAAGGAGATGAAGGAGTCAGAGTAGAGACAAAGAAGATCACTCCTTAATTAACACCAAGCTCATTAGAGTTTGCTGCAGAACGAAACGCATAAGCAGCAAGTCACGAAGGACTTCTTGTAGTAGAAGCTGTTCTTCCGTTCGAGGTATCGGTCCCATTCATAAAAGACATCTGATAGCCATGAATGGAGAGCTGTCTGGAACTCCTTCCACTAAAACAGTGTATGTAGTAGCCAACCGGTTGCTCAGCTTCTAACTCACTATCCGTTCAAAATCAGTCTTTCAAGATCTTTCAAGTCAAACGAATGAATAGATTTGGAGAAAGTAGACAGTGTTCTGAAATTTTTATTCACACAATATCCTCTTCAATTTTGGTAGTTTGTATATATGCATAGATGTATTGGATGCATGAATGCATGGGATGTGCTGGAATGGGAATAATGTTTCAATTGGATATACTGAATTGAATTGATTAGTTTTGTACGTAGTCAAGGGGTGCCAGGAAAACAAATGTTAGAGTTTAGCTCGCTCGCGTATTGAAAATTATTTTTGAGAGAAACTCAAATCAACTAAATTAAGGATACTTGAATGCAATGAGTGATACAAACTACAGAGTTATAATACCTTATTTCTGATATCAATATTAATTACGCATATGAGCCAGTATATATTATTTCACACACTTTTTAACTGTTGAGAATTAAATAATAATGTCGAATGATATTGAAAGATGAGTTATTAAAAAGGGAATTTTTAAACTCAAAACAGATAAAGGTATCTGTTTGGATACAGAATGTATCTGAAAGGAATGCATTAACATATCGAATGTTCGCAACTTTATCTGATAATTATTCTAAAACGAATGTAATCAAAAACATCAGATTCTAAACTTTCCAGTTATATCTTTACAATAATTGACTGGTAGGAGGAGATAGCCCAATCGTGAAACACTGGACCTTATTCATTTTTTAATTTTTTTAATAATGCTTCTCATTGATGCATCCCCCTTCCATTGTAATACTTATTACGCCAACGTTAGCAAACTCATGGCTGTTTTTTTTTTAGATTCATTAAAGGTCGTGAGAAACCAGAAACCATGTACGAGAAAGCGGCTTACAAGCGTTTTTCAAGCACAGCATAAAGAAGGGATTGTCCATGTCAATTCATTGTCATTCTGTACAAGGGATGCTCTCAATTGCCCGATTGAATGAGAGGGATGATTGTAGCCTACTTACAAAAGACTGTCTTTCCACAATAGATGTGGGCGAGCAGACGAAACGCAGTCAATGTGGTCTATTGGCCACAAACGTGGAATTAACTGTCCAAATGTGTCGCTCACAATGCTGGAAATAAAAATGTCTTCTATTCGTAGTTCGTGCACAGATGTTTTAATCATTTAGTAAGTGGATGGTGGTGTGGACTGGGGAGTGTTCTTTATGAGGCTTTCAACTTACTTCCAGTGTCATTAGAATCAAATGAGAAAAGTAGTTAGATAAGTCCTCAAATGACAAATCCTTGAATAAGTGTCATGAGTCAGATTTGGTCGGTGCAGTAATAGTAGTCAAAATAAGGCAAGAATAAACTTCTCAACTGAATCAAATGTTTGGAAGTTTTTTTATCAATCAAAAATGGAAAAAATGATGTCATATTGTACAGTGTGAATGATGTGACAGTGATAGTAAAGCTACAAAACGTGAATCAGTACTCGATAAGAGTTTTCACTCGTATAGGCCTAGGCAATATTCAACAATGGTTCCATCCATTAAGGGGTTCCACAATATCAACAGAGATTTATTCTACAAATAAATTCAAATTTGATTTCTCTATTTGATAAAATAAGATTTTTCGATCAATAATTAAATAATCAAAAGGGCACTTTTCATAAACTTTCCGAAGGTAATAAGAAGCTTTGTGATCTGAGCGAATCCGTTTGCCAGTAATGGAATTGTCTGGAGTTGTATAGTGTTTTATTGTAAAAATTATGGATGTAAAAAGTATGGAAATCAATGATATAACTAAACACACTAAGAATATTATTCATTATTCATTCAGCCATTCTACACAACGTTCCACAAATACAAACATTTCAGTGAGTGCCCACTAAAAGTGCGTGCTTCAATGGCTCAATGCAATTGAGCCATAAATCATTTTTATTGAGGAATCGTAATTAATTTTTGAGTGATGATTTATGACAGAGAAATATTTGTCCGCGTCGTTTGGATTTATTGCATTGTCGGAATAATTTGATTTATCTAGCTAGGCGATAAAAATAAATCGAAATCCAGAGCCTGAAAGTAATGTGGAAGATTCAATGGTCTCAGTTTTAGAAGTTATTGAACTGAGAATAACCACTGTGATTAAATTAGTACCATCCGTATCACTCAGTCCAGACCAAAATTGAACTTGATAATAAATTACCATGTTTTGAATTGGATTATTTCCCAAGAGGTACGGTATATAGAGTTTCATATCAACATTGCTGATTGTCAATGTTACTACAGACTCAGAAGCAGCTGACAAAATCAAGATTTCCTTAAAAACATCTTATCATATGGTTTGCTTAACCAGCTAGTAATGAAAATATGCAGGACCATCAGATACAAAATTCAATCTTGTCATTCATAATAATGCGCAGTCTTAATTGATTTGGAAGTTGAGACCAATAACCTTTAGATTAATCCCAATCAAAATCAAGGATATTTATGCACAATTGATGGGTCATACAATAATTATTGTTCAGTTCATAATTCTTTTTCCACTGTTTCTTTTACTCTGTATGTTCTAACATCATCTACTCTATCTTGTTTTTATTGCTAGCTCTCTCTCCTCTTTCTTCGCTCTATTTTCCTTTCATTTCTTCTAAATAATTTTTCTATTCATCTTGCAGTTTTTTCCACTATCTCAGCCTCTTTCTAAGTTTTCTTTTTCATATTTCAATATTTTCTCATATTATACTATTTTCTGTCATCTTTCTCATCTTATCCTTCTCTTCCTTCCCTTCACGTTTCCTCATTTTGTTTTCCCCTTTCATCTTCTTCTTATTATCAAATATGAAATATGAATCTCTTTTACTCTCATTGCTCATCTGTTCATTGCTCTCCACCAATTCTTCTTGTCCCATACATAGTCTTCTTAAATAGAAGTCACAATACCATACCACTATACTCCATACTACTACTTCTTGAAAATGTATGCAGACCACTCAGAGGTAAAACCTCGTTTAGCCTCAACTTGAAGCTAAGAGGCCCTCAAGTATTATTGTAAAGTCAGACCCAACATCCAACACCAGTTCAAAACATCTTCAGCTTTTTTTACCTGGTTGACTATGACAATCAATTTGGAAGCAAGAACAATTTGTTCTGTCTTCGTTGATATTTTCACCCTGAATAATTAAAGAACAGCAAGTGAAAGATGAATTGTGATAAACGGTGTAACATTTATAATGCTTAATGCCTCTCCGCATCATAAGTCTACTTTCGTGTACAAAATCAATCACAGATTGTTGCTGAGATATCCAAGTTATTTATGTCACGAAGCCGAGAAGTCCCTGATCGCCCCCTTCTGGATTCGCACCTGCTTCAAATATTGTATTATATTACACAGGCAATTATAGGATAATATTTTTGATTTTTTTTCTACTCTTCTTCACTTGTATAATGTTGAAATATGGGTAACATAAATTATTGTCTCACCAATTTTTTAGTAATCATTTAATCACGATCGAAAAGATTATTCTAAATTTATATAAACTACAAATAGTATTATATAGTAGGTCTAAAATAGCTGAAGTACAATACCTCATGAGTGGAATACGATTATAAAAATAAATCAACAGTTAATGTCTAAGTGGAGATAGAATGGTTTCTCGTATCATATCACCTATATTGGAAGCGTTCAAGATTGTTGGAGATTTCTTGAACTGTGAATGATAAAACCTTGAAATTATAACTAAAAATATAACATAGTAGTTTGAACTTCTAAAAACAAATCATGTATATTGGTTATCATAAAATGTGCAATAAAGCTGACTTTTGACTAGATTCTGCTTTGTCGGTTAGTGGCAGTTGAATATCAGACTTTTATTGCGTTGAGTCGATCTTTGGATTATGCGTGAACAAGTGGATAATCGACTCTCTCTTCTTGAACAAAGACAGAAGAGTGTGGAGATGGATTAAGGGGAAGCGAATGAATTTCTAAACACAATAGGGTCCTTCAAATTTCCTTTTGCATTTGCCGCTCATTGGTTCTTCAGACTTCTTGTCGAAATAGGTTTGCCTATATGAAAGTAAACCCATTCCAAAGTGTTAGGTCTGTACCATATAACTAAATGAACGTGTAGGCCTAAAAGTAGTGTTGCCCGATTCTCTAACTATAACTTAAGAACATCGGGTAACATTTTCTATTGTAAATGCTATTGAAGAAATGCCGCTGGCATTGCGTGTTAATTTCAGGCTCTCGTAATAATTTAGACGCATCGACGAAAGTTCTTATGAAGTTATTCCTGGTAGCGTCACTTTTAATTTCCAGGGCTCGTTTAGTGTAAATCGTTTTGTATTTAATACATATAATTGTGTATTTGTAAATTTATATTCAGTATTTAATAAAGACCTAATATTCAAAACTGAATTTAACATCTTTCCGCTATAACAATGTGGGAATGGTAGAGTAATGACAACACTCAATAAAAGCAGAATGATGTTAGAAACTTGATTACATAGAACTCATTTATGAACTCGTAGATTCAATTAAAAAACATTGTCAATTTCTAGAAATTTGATTAAATGAAACACTATTTAGAACTCATTACTTGAGTTTTGTCAACTGCAAGGATTATTCAGATAGAGTTGGAGCACCTCAGAAATGGAGTTGGTGTATATTCTAGCACCAGTCAATATTTTCTAATGTGGATATGTATTGATGTGAAGTAATGCCCGATTACACATGGCCTGCACCTAGGTTCCGATTACGCATAAATAATAGAGATGCACGATAGCCCTAACGGCTGTATGTTAGGGGTTAGGTCACTAGTCAGGTCGTCAGGTAGGGGTTAGGTCGATTATTCAGAATTCAATGTTATTTCAAATGAGCAGGCCTCGTTAGAGTTGAATTTGCTCATCCCCAAATAAATCATATTTCTCATTTCAGTTTTGATACCGAGGCCAAAAACTGTCGGGCATGATTTATTCTGAAAAATATAGAAAGAAATAAACATCACAAATATCCTCACTGTTTCAACGAAAATATTGTTATTTATATAATGCTTTTAAGTTTAGGTTCAAGGAACTCTTTTAACTGTCATCCCCTCACTCTCATCCCTTCCCCACCAGCAGCCATTTTAATCGTCATTCGGTTTCCTGCCGTTCTATTCTCATTCGTTTCCTCTTTCTTTCTATCTCTCTTTTACCTACTTCATCCGTATTTCTCTGTTTCTCCTATGCGTCTTTACTTTGCGTTCAAAACTATTATAAACCCTCTCGCTTCTTTCTAGTACACCTTCTTTGCTCCCCATTTCTAAAAATAAGGCGCCCATCTTTCTCCCTGTTCTCAATGTGGAATAGCTGATTGGACGAAAGGTGTGTGTATGTGTGAAATGTAATGCACTCTGATTAAAAATTACTTTTATTGAAACCCTTAATTTATTCTAATATAATATGAATTACGGCATATCGATTATCGATTACAGCATATGCTGGAAATATTCTATTATGATGCGGTTATGTGAATATGCTATTACAGTATATAATATTGAATATGAGGGTAACCTATGTAAACGTTGATAAATACATACAAAAATCACAAAACCAGGTAATTTTGGTACGCCTTGTACCAAAAGTTTCATTTTCAAAGTTTCAAAGTTTCATTTTGGTGATTTGAAACCCATATTAATCAGAACCATCTTTTCTATTATTCTCGCACAGGTTTCTTGTGACTCATGGCCCCTGATTTGACACTATTCAGAAAAAAAGCAATCAAGATAACTCTACTAAATTTATCATTCACTTCCTCAACTCAACTTATTGGTATCAGTAAAAAAACTACAATATTAGATGCAGCAAACAGGTACTAAGAACACTCTTCAACAATTTTGTATGGCTCAAACTAAATAGTGTTCTGAGTAGGGAGTTTTTTTTTCAATTGGGGAGTAGCAAGATGACATTCTTAAAGCTGGAATAATGTTTGTATTTATTTTGATTTAGGTAGAAATGTAACAATATTGTGCTGAAAATGAGTTCCTGATGAATTCATTTCTTACCCAGATAATTCCTACGTAATTGTTGTTGTTTGATTGGAGTGATTTCTTAATCCACTTCCCACATCATCAAGAGAAGATTGATGTAACAACAAAAATGACAATCCATTTTTTAGAAGTCGGTTAGGTGGATGAATAAAATATCTAATCTGCAGCTCGATTGAAAACCATTAGAACGTATTTTTTATTACAATACTCCTGGATTTTCCTCTTTTGAAAAAAAAACAATTTAATAAGTCAAGTTAGTTTCCATTTGTTATTCTGTTGAGATTGAATAAATGCAGTTTCGCTTAACTTCCAACAATAGTCTCTGGCAGTGATGGAATTTTCCTCTCAGATTCATCTAATAATGATGAGAATCTTATTCCGCTTCTTCCTCCTTCCTTGAGACAAGATAATACACAAGAAACAATTGTCACAAATCGTAAAACTGAACGTTTTAATCATGATTCTATTCTTTTCTGATTATTTCTATCAGTCTGAACTGTGATGGAATTGATTGCATTGATGATATGTTAGTCGAACCCTGAAATTCAAGCAGAATTACTTATCTATGTTTATTATATTAACGTTTGAAACTTATTTTTTATTTTCAAGGTATCATGAATCGCAGATTGTTTTTACATAGAATATTATCATATTTATTAATATTACTCCATAAGTCATCGATTATTCTGTGAAATATGAAAATTCTAAATTATATTGCGGATTTCTGACGTTGAAGAATGAATCATTGCAATGTTAACTAAATTGCGACCACGAAACTTCATTTTTATTAAATAAAAATGTCCTGTATTCTAGAATAGCATACTACACATTATATCATTACATTCCAACACTTACAATAGTTCGATTCTCTTTTAATTCATTTTCTATCATCCTCAACTGGTAGAAATACTGAAGCTCATTTGATGAACTGTCAAGATTCCTTATGTCAATCTGACGACTATGGTGATGAAATATAATAGAATAATAAGGAGGGAGACAAGACTAACCTTTAAGTAAGGAGGTGGACAAGACTAAATAATAAACTATGTGTGTGGATGAGAAAAGATAGAAAAACTGAAGCAAAAAAGGGTCTAGTGTTTTGATGTAGAACACTGAGGGCAGAGAACAGTTGAGAAGGTTGAAGAACCTGGGAGAAGCCATATGGCACAACAGGGACTTGCACTATATTGTCACGAGTAGCAGAGCTAACATTTCGTGGAAATATTTCATTCATAGTGTATGACGTTGTATTGCTTCTGAGAAATTAATCTATTTTTCGTTTCTTTATGATCAACAGCTCAGCTCATTTTTAAACTAGGTTGCGAATAAACTATGAAAGAGTACTTAGTTGAGACATGTGAGCATATCGTGTTTGTGATAAAAGGTGAATACGTCCTGTGTAGAGAAGTATTGAAAACAGCGATCTGGCTTCCAGCAAAATCTCATAAGCCTTGACCGTTTCCCAAACAAAGAGATTAGCAATAATAATACATTCATATTACACTTTCTCAAATCCTGAGCAATTATTAGATGAGAAATTATGGTACAAAATATGTTAAACATGAGAAGATTCTATAAAATCACTTCACTTATGGCCTACTTCATTCAAATTAATAAAAACAATATAACAACTTGTAACTTGTAGCAATATTTTAACTTGAAAATGACTCATGGTCGAAACAAGTCGTTAAAATATTTTAAAGTTTGTAATAAAGGGTACTACAAGTTGTTATATAGTTTTTATTAATGAGAATATTTTTACTACGTTGATTGATTCTTGTGATGATTAATAGTCTAGTGATGGATTGAACTTAGTTGAATTTGGAACATTTTGCTTATCGGATGTATTGTATGGAATTTAGAATTTGCATGAACTACTACTATCCTGTTATTGTATAGCATTGCAAAGTAAGTGGAGTTTGTGGGAACAAAAAACTGCAAGAAGTTTTGTAAATTGGGAGTTCTTTTCATACAGTTTTTTTCATAGATGTGATAGTGACATAAGTTAGTAGGCCTATTGTCGATTAAAGCAAACTCTCTTCACCGAGCTCCAAGAACAATAATAGATTTGATTTCCAATTGTCAAGAATTACACTGACGAAAGAAAATAATATTTGAATAGTTATAGGATTGTTTAAAATCGATGGTTCATGAAAATTAATCCTACAAACGAGCAAAAATAGAATTAAATTTAAAAAAAATAAACCAACAACAAAGCTCTAAAACAAGTCAAACATTGAGAGTATCAAGAAAATGGTAACAAGAAAATGAAGTCTTTTATACTAATATGGAAAAATAATTTCTAATAAGAGAAAAAATCCGTGTTGTCATTGAGTCATTTATTCACACACATTCTCATTCATGAGTCATACATGCATGTAATGCATTATCCATGATTGGAATTGTATCCTCTGATACAAGAATTGGTTTTTCACATGAATATGAGAAAATTTTCTGACGAGTAGTCTAATAGAACCTTTTTTAAATGTATTTTGGGGCTCAACTACACATAACCAATTCTCAGTTCGAAATGTTTAGAAGAACTTTTGCGGGTAACTACGTACCTAAGACTTACGTAGTAGAATGAATTCGCTAAAAATTTAATATCATCTTTTAGAACGGATGAAATAAAAATGAAATAGTTGTACTTACAGGATATTGATAAGTCAATTTCTGGTTGATCCTAAGAAGCGCGGTGTCTGTGAAGGGAGCGTTCCTATGTGTAAGGCACTCAACACACTACACTCAATGCTCACTCAAGCACTTTCGGGCACTGACTAAACTGAATTGAATAAACTGATGCTTCTCCTACCCTTCCTACTTCTTCACTACTACCACCACTCTCTCAAGACTTGGGGTGCTTCCAGCACTACAAACAAATTCTCCCTCGTACTCTCTCACTTGTTCTTCCGCTCTTTCTCACACTTTCTTGCACACATGGTTGGGAAAGATTCAACAAAGTCTTCAGCTGTGGCAGGCACAAGCACCCTCTGGCCTTCAACTGATAGTTTGATAGACTCCTAGAAGTGTGCTCGCCTGCTCCTCCTCACTGAACAAGAGAGAGAAGTAGGAGAACAGGAGTGTTGAAGATTGAAAAAAAGAAATATGATGATAGAGAAGATTAGGGGGGAAGATGAACAGATAAAAAACAGGTCAACAGAATTAAGAATGGAATTGATTACTAATGTTATTGATAGAATAGGATATTTGGATGAGATAAAAAGAGAATATTGAGGAGAGAAAGCAACAGAAGTAGTGTTAGGTAGTGTGAGGAATAGAGAAAACTGGAGGATACCTGAGTAGAGGAGTGACGGAAGGAGAAGGAATAAGAGTATGGGGGTGCACAAAAGAACAGTCAGACAGTGAGGAAACTGAAGTGGAAGTGAAAGAGAAGATTGGGTTCATGAAGAGTTAAAATATTATAAGAATAGAAAGGAATATAAAATAACGTATAAGGAGGAGAAGTAGGAAAGGGAGGCATATAAGAATAAAAAAATTAATGGTAAGAACTATAATGAAAAGTGAGACAGAAGTATGAAGGAGTAGATTGGAATGAAATAATAGAGAATAGGAGTTCATACTTTTCTTTTCTGGAAATGGAGCGCTTTAAGGATGAGTAGAATAGAGGAAAGAAAAGAGAAGAACTAGAAGCTGAAGAGTATAAGACGTAGATGATAAAGTACACGATTGGAATTTTGAAATAAAATTCAGTATGGCATAGAATGGTGAGTATGAGATGAGATAATTATGTGAAGAAATTAAGAAAAGGAAAGAGAACGACGAAAAATGTGAGTGAATCAAGTGAAGAGTCAAACACTGGCCGGGCTCATCCGTCCAATTAGTCTCATTCACCAATTTATCAATGCTTACTCATTTATTTCACTGCACGATCGCCTTACTTATTCACCTCTTAAAAATTACTTCCTTCCAAATTTTTGGCTCAAACTTGAGACTTCAGGACTTTGCTTTTAAAATTCAGGTTCAGGCTTCTGAAATTTGAAAATTGTGAAATAATTGATGATGTTCAATTTGAATAAGCAAAGCTAATTTTGTAAAAATCTTTATCCTGTACTCCATCTTTGTTGCATCCTGTAGTGTTGCATTTTCCAGTTTGTTATACTCTGATTCATCAACATCATGTTGACTATTCTTCATTTATGTACTTAGGGGGAAGTAGACTACATAAATGATGTGTCGGCTGGTTACGATCTAGTGTGTCGGCTGGTTTGATATTTTTCACTCAATTCATACTTTCATACAGTCAACTTTACAGTTTAAAGCTTTTTGCACACATGTTTAATTCATAAACTGTACGATTGTGGTTGCGGTCTCTAGCCCCGTTGTGTTGATTTCAGCACGTGGTCTGTGGTGTGATCAAGGCACCAGCGATGAGTAAATTGAGAATATTTTCGTCAATGGTGACGGCACCACGGGTCACTAATAGTGAATTGATGAAGTTCTGGCGTCTGAAAAATGGACGCGTTTCTGCCACCAGCGACGATGCACTTTAAACTGCAAATTGCAACTGTACTTAGTGCAAGCCAGTTGGCTGCAGAAATAACTACGCTCTCTCGCTGAATATGAGCTTCTCTGTCTCTATCTCAGTCCACGTCCTGTTTTAATTTCCTCTTTGTGGTAGTCGTCCATCAAATAATGTTGGAGTGGTAAAGTGAGACTTCTACGAGTACCACTTCTTTTGATTCTCTTCCTAGTAGTTCTTGACTTCCTTCTATTTCGTCTCTTCTTTATACTCTTCCTCCATCTTCCCCCATGAAAAGTTTTCCCAATTCTACTGTCTCCATTTTCAATTATATTTTTCCTCCTTTCCTCCATATTTCCCCCTGCACCTTCTCCTATTCACTCTATTTTTTCTATTCGTTCGCTTTCTAGTTCTCACCTAATTTTTTTTCAGCTTATCTTTTGTCTCTCACTTCTTTGTTTCCTCTTTGGTCTCCCTATCAAGACATGTCTTTTCCATTCCTCCGTATCCCTGCATCATCCTACCTTTTTGACCATCCATTTCACTTACCCCTCATTCTCCCCAAGTAACCATTTTGTTTCCCATTCCCTACTTCGTTTCTTCCATCTCTTCTTTATCAAGTATTTTTCCTTTTCTATATTCCCCTTTTCCCTATTTCTTTTTCCCTATCAAGACATGTCTTTTCCATTCCTCCGTATCCCTGCATCAACCTACCTTTTTGACCCTCCATTACCCTTATCCCTCTTTTTCCCCAAGTAACCATTTTTGTTTCCCATCCCCTGCTTCGTTTCTTCCATCTCCTCTTTATCACGTATTTTTCCTCTTCTATATTTCCCTTTCCAATTTTTCTTCCATTTCTTGCCTTTTCTTCTTAGAATTTCTATTCTTCCACTCTTTTCGTCTCTCATTTCTACTCATCTCGGACATCATTCTTATTTTCTCTCTTCTTCATTCTAGTGTTCATTCCTTCTTACTTCTTTCTTTTTCGTTTTCAACGAGCGTGCTTAATGTGTTTGTGCATTTGCAGTCTGTCGACTGAAACACAGCTCAAGAGATGTTGATGCACTTGGAATAATGCAGTTTCAAGTCCAACTATAACTGTACCAGCACTACATTAGATGATGGAAATGTTGATCACAAAAGTCGTTAGGAAAAAATTGCGAAGCCATTTGACATTTGCACATTTGCAACGGAATTTTTTGAAAGCTATTTGAGAAGAAAAATGCTGAAAGCAATCAGCAAAGACAAATTGCGTTCAAGTAGGCGGTAGCTTTCAATAAAAGACAGATATTAGTTTCCATCTCATAACTGGTTCTACACGGTTACTACATTGTAGCTGAGTTCAAATATTTCTCAAGTGGAAAAAATAGCTTTAATAAATCAGCAGCTCGTTATCCAAGAAAAATGATATTCCATTAGTACGATTCAATATTATTATTTTTATAAAACTTGCATAAAAAGGATTGCAAGATTTGCAGAGGGTGATGTCGACATGAGCTTGATGCTTGTGCGTGGGTAATTAGTCGGGTGATGAGTGCACCTGAAGCAGGTGGGTTCTGAACCACAGGAGAGCGCTTTTCAAATTCATTGACCGAGCGTAGTGTTACGTTTAACTCGACAGGGTTGCTTTGTTTTGTTTGTATTTGCATGTGTGTATGTAAGTCACAAATTTTTGGCCAAACGTGGAAATATATTTTCATGAAATTTCACAAGACATGTTTCTTTTAGAATTGCTGTCAATGTAAGTTTTGGGCTTTAAGCATGTTATTCCTTCCCCAATTATTCATAGTTGAGAATGAATAATTGGATATATCAATGTATGAATGAATAAATAAATGCATGTGTGAAAATTTTTTGAAATTTTGCATTCTAAGGATAATATGAAAGGATAAGGAACTTCCTCCATACTGCAATATTACTATAATAACATTATCCACTTTTGAACATGGGAAAATTAATGGAACTAGTGATAAACTTGTTAGTATAGTCGATTTGGGAATATTTGACGTAATATTTGACAAGAACAATAAAGAGTGTACAATACATTCTATAAAGACACGTCATACAATCGAAAGCCGTTGAATAAAAGTTTGAGAAATTGAGATGCAAAGAAAAATAATGTTGACTGTTGACAGTCGTTGAAACGGCAAGTGAGTCGTAGAAGTGACAAGGAAGTAATAATCTTCAATTCCAAACGACAATACTAACATGCAGCTAGTTGAGATGCAAGTCAAGTGCCACTATTCTGATTATTTATTTATTTTATTTATCCACAATGCAAATGAAACTAATGTAATATCATTGAAAGATGAGATAATAAGGTAGTCCTTGTGCTATTTTTCTTCCAAACTTATAAGTGACAAAGTCCAAGATAAGTTTGAAATTTCACGTGTACAATTTTTATGAAATTTTAGTCCAAAATTATGCAGTGAAAATCGGTTGCCAGGCAACAATAGGAAATTGACTTTCGTCAAGGGATAAACTGTACAGTATCATGTAAAAGAATGATAGTTTCAACTCTCATTATCTACCACGGGCGTAGAATCCATAGAGGTGATAGAGGTTGATAGGGGACATGTTGACACATTCATGCAATATTTCGGGAGAAGGTTTAGTCCCCTCCCCCAATATTTTTGTTACTCAATAAAGTAAAAATCATAAACATTTTTTCCAATTGTCAATCAAGTTAAAACTAAACTTATAATGTTTGCAAAAACTATAGTTTGTTTGCAAAATTTTTTTGGAGACAAGATTATAGCATGCTATAATAAGTAAGACTACGCAGGACTTTGTTCATGAAATCTGACTCATGAATCTTTGTGATTCACTTTCAAAAATGTAATTGATAAGTCGATGTATTATCCGTAAATTACTAATAAAATTCTATTCCATTTCATTCTATTTATTGATTAAACTAGAGTGCCATTAACCTAAGCTATTTCCAAGGGTAAATGAATATCTTAATAATAAGCCTACTGAAAACAATAGAAAACACAATTGGGATTTAAGTTTTTGAAAAAGAAATAGCATAAAATCACATATTCAAATCACGTTTATTTTAGAACTTTTTTGGGGGAGAGCCTTCGGACCCCTTATTGTGAGGTTGCCGGGTATTTTATACCCCATTCCCCCGGTGACACTCCCAACATCTAGGTGCCTTCTAAGCTATTACTATTTACCGGATTACTGAAGTTGATTTACCCCATCTATAGGAGGATATACAAATACTGTTATTCCTGTCAGGTTTTCATCCCATTTGCATGTTATCAATAACGAAAATCGTAAAAGGAAATGCGTTACCATATAGCTAAAGAGACAAACATCATACAACACGTACATGCATCATCAATTTTTCATTTTTTCTGGGCGATGTGCATCAAGAAGATGCAAACAGAGATTGATCATATTTTTATACTAATATTCGGACAAAAATAACGTTTCTAGAAAGTAATTTTCGAGGTAGTGACTGAACCCACATTAATTACACAGTAGTAACATCCTACTCTATCTAGATCATGATGTTTTGAATGCGATTTCCAAGTCAATAGCCCAAAGATAAAATTAAAAATTGGATCATTAGTGCATCTTTGGACAATCTCATGATAGAACCAATCCGAAACATTTCTTGGATTGATAATTTAATTCCATCAGTTTATGATGGTATTTCCGCCAAGCGCCAATTATTCTCGTTTTGAAACCCTTGAACTGATTTTCACTAAAGTTTCGCCTTACACGAGAACGATCCCAGTAATAAGAAAGACGCCAGTAAAAAATAAAGGCGTTCTTTTGTCTTCGCTATTGAGCAAAAAACTGGTGATTAATGATTTTAGCATGAGACGAGCTCGTAAATCATTGGGAACAAGACTCCTGGGCTACAAGTTTGAGAAGGGCTTGCAGCTTTTCAAAGATCAATTTCGTGGAATGCGGGCGGGGATTCTTGGAAAGGAATCATCTCAAATTTGAGTGCAAAGTCTCGAATTATATTGAGGGTCTTAGTTTCTCAAAACGTTTAAACTGTTTCTCAAACGGTAATTTCTCAAATGTTGATTCTTCTTATAATATAAGATAATATGATATTATGGTTATATTATTATTCTTATAATATCATATTATGATCTTGAAGGTTTGGAATAGTAGTGAATGTAGCTACACCATACCACTTCTAATATGAGAGATTCATTCAATTGAGTGATGAAGTTTCTGCTTTCTATAAGCAAAGAGACAATTTGAATGTGCATTCATCATTTCACTTATATACTTTTGATTATATGTTTAATAATATAATTTTTTCCCACATTTACCTTGAAAAGTGACCATTCCTGCACAGATTACAGAACGCAAAGTATCACTTTTCCGCTCTAGTGCGCAAAGTATTACTTTGCATACTCCAGATTTGCAACATGGCAACACAAAATAGTTGGTGGGTTATATCATAGATGAAGGATAAGTAAGGATAAGGATAACTATATTATTCTTGTCTCTGGTTATATGGAGGATTAGTGCACGAAAACAAAAATCAAGTTGGTAACAATGACTGCGGTTAGATTTAGATAAGAATCATTTCAATGGCTACCCTACATTTATGATAAAATCCCAATCTAGAAATCCAAAACAAGAATAATGTTCATCTAAATCATAATCAAATAATCATCATTTACGAATTCTCATCATTAAATAATAAATAATAGTTCTTTTCTATTGATAATTATTATTTCAACTGCAAGCAATGAGAAAAGTAGCAAATATATATTATGAAATTCGAATTTTGAGGTTAAATGATTACCGTTCGATATCCATATAAATAAAAATAATAAAAAAACATAAGAATACTACAATAAATATTCTCTATTGACTATGTTATTTTTATAAATAGTTTTCAGTTTACTTTGAGCATTTTTTTCGGTAATTTGAGCAGAAGTCTAAATTTCTGAATCCTGTATCAGTACTTTTTAGCTGGATCAAACCAATGGAACAAACTTAGGTACGATTCTTCCCGCTAGGTCGCGCGCTTGTCGTATCAGCCATCTTGCAGCCATCCCAATAAGCTGTTGGCGTGTATTTTGAATGCCAATTTTTTGTTCGATCTGTATTTCTTCTGATTCTTCAATGAATAAAAATGAGAACTTTGGCTGAGAATTTTCAACTTCAATTGGATTATTAATTTTTAAATGAATTAAGGTTGTTGTGGAAGAAATATAGGAAAAAATGAAAAGAAGGTGTATATCGGGTGAATAGAATTATTATCTTTCCTCTATCAAATGTTCAATTTCCTGACATTCAGATCATAGTCGTTTCCCAATATTCAATCTATCAATTTTCAACTTACTGTAACACTAGTGAGCTTAGCTTACTAAGAACAAAATAGCCACATTCCATATTCAAATTCCCCAAACCTGGTTATGGGGCTCAATATTCACACGTTTTCTTATGAAAGATTTTTTCATTCTTCAAGCAACCAATTGTCAATTTCAAGTAATACTAGTACTCTCACTCTATACCTCCCCATCCCTTATAGCTTTTAATTCATGAAAGATCAATTTCCATAATTGAAAAGATTCGATTCATCCTTTTCTACAAGACTAATTCAATTCCCCACAAAATGCAATTCATCCTTTTTCAAGTTCACTTCCTGAAACTGAGTGACAGATCCGACTGCTTCCGTTCTGTAGTAGCAGTGACACCGATTTACAGCCTTCAAATCCTCCCGTCCTCCCACCCACCTCACACCGTCAACTTCGATTCCTGAGAATTATTTCTCTAATTTTTCCGCTAGGTTAGATTTCATTAATAGCGCTCGGATATCTGAAAATAGTCGCTGGCTTTACGTCAGCTTCTTCTGTATCTAAAGTGTGATTCACTTAAAACAGTCAGCGTTGGTTGAACAAGGAACATAGGTGCTATCTCATAAGGGATGCTGACAGTTTAAAGTAAAACTTACTTCAGCAACCCAATGTGCGCCCCTTTCGCTCCATTCATTCATTCATTCATGATTTCAAAGTACGCTGCAGTCATTGATAGCAAAAAAGCGCCAATGTCAACAAAAAGTTGTGTACCAGCATGAATTGAAGTGAAGTTGTGTCACTCACGTCACGATTTAGATTGCGTCAATATCACGCTTCAGTAATGACTTCACGCTCCACTAAAATCACAACACTGGACATAGAGAGGAATCAATGTTTGAATAAGGAGTGCACTCCTTGATGAATGAAGACACCTCAGTTGAACGTAATTTTCACTCCGCATATCCTGGTATGTAGGCTAATAATATTATAATAATATAAATATTGTCATGTACTGCTCCGTGGAGGGGCATGAACATGCACTAAATGAATAATAGTAACTGGAGTAATTGAACTAATTAACCAAATAAACAGTTGGAAAAATTTGAGGTTATGAAACTGTACTTCATAATTATAGGTTAGGTTGATTTTCATCCGGCTTGCGAAAGCATAGATGGCACTGAATTCAGAGGATCTGGGCAGAGTGAACAGAATATAGACGAGATTGATTTGATAAAATGATTTGTTAAATTGATAGGTTGGCGGTCTACAAAGGTAGCCGAAGTAGGGACTGTAAATTTCCAAATTAATGCTGTAGGTGGGAATGTGGTAAATTAAAATTGAATCCAATTCAGTAATAAAATGCGATTCAGTTTAGATTTGCCTATTATGATCAAAGTCAAAGTCAAAGTCAAAGTCAAAATACTTTATTGCAACAGCTAATTGAGAACATCAATTGCATTACAAATGTCAATGATAGATTGAATCATAATTATTACAAGCAGGAAGTCATTACAATAAATTATAAACATGAAAATATACTTATTTTCATAACAATATAAGTAAAACACACTCATAAGACATAATCATATGATTTGTTCACCCATGAGAGTACCCAGTTGCTAATCAAGCATATTGTCAACTATGTCATAGAACTCTTCTATTTCATAAATTGGATTCCTCAACAGAAATCGTTTAACTCTATTCGTGAATAATTTTAATGGTAATTTTTTTATATTCTCAGGCAAGGCATTGAAAAGTTTTCAGAGAAACGCAATAGAAAGTTTTCTGAGTATTTGCATAGTGGCAAAACCTCAAGACTAGTTTATTCCTGCCACTAGTTTCATAGTTGTGACACATACCCTGCTGAACATAGGAGTTATAATTTACCTCAACATGATTGAGACATTGATAAACAAACACAGCAGGAAGTGTCATAATTTCAATCAATTTGAAGCTATCCCTACAGTGCCCTCTTGAAGGAAGACCACATATTATTCTCACAGCTTTTTTCTGCAGTCTAAATAATCTAATACTATATTTTTGGGATGCCCACAATATTGTTCCATAAGATAAATAACTGTGTATATGAGAAAAATATACTATTCGCAACACTGATAGACTTACTCCTGTTCTCAATTTTCTCAACATAAACAATCCCTTACACAGCTTACCCGCCACTTTATCAATATGGTCTTTCCAATTCAGCCTAGAGTCAACATTAAGACCAAGAGAATTAACCATTCTCAGACCATTCATCATTGTTGCCATAAGACACATTAAGACTCTTAATTTTATTTAAGTTTAAACACAGTAAATTTGTGTTACACCAATCCTCAATCATCAGTGTAATATTCTCTAAGGACCTGATTCTATTGATTGCCAAGGTAGATTTTGTACTTACACAAACTGCCAGGTCATCAGCAAACAAATATCCTTTGGCTGAGGGTCCAATTACACTAGGCATGACATTCACATATATAATGAACAAAGTTGGGCCCAATATTGAACCTTGAGGTACCCCATAACGAACCGGCAAGTAATTAGACTCAACACCATTAAGAACCACTTTCTGAAACCTATCTCTCAAATAAGACTGAATAAGCTTGCTAGCAGATTCTTCAAAACCATAAAATTCTAATTTTTTCAGAAGAACTTCATGACAAACTGTGTCGAAAGCTCTCGAAAGGTCGAATAGTCTTACATCAGTCTGATTTTTATTTTCCAATGATTCCAATAGCTGATCATATAGGGAGATCGTCGCTTTCACAGTTCCCATTCCCAACTTATAGCCATACTGACTGTCACTGAACAGATTATTCACCTCAAAATACTGAACCATCTGAATATTTAACAACTTTTCAAAAACTTTAGATATAATTGGAACCAATGAGATAGGTCTGAAACTATTGCAATCAGATTTGCTACCTTTCTTGAATATTGGAACTACCTTTACAAACTTCAATGCATCAGGAAACACAGAGTTTAATATACAACTATTTATAATGTGGGTTAACACTTCACTTAGATAATCTAATCCTAATTTGAAAATTAATGTGTTCATACCATAGATATCAGCACATTTGCTGGATTTCATGTTTCTTATGGAGGTCTTCTCGACCTCAATCTTACTGACTAGTCTGAAACTGAATTTACAAGAAGGTCTGGAGTTACAACTGTTTAGATATTCTGCTGAGCTCTGTTTACACACATTTTTAGCTACACTATTTACAATTTCATCAATCTTGTATCATCAATAAAAAATCTGTTGAACTGGTTTGAACTTAAATCACTAACAGTACCCTCAAACCGTCGTTTATTGCCACATTCATCCTTAATGATAGTCCATATTGCTTTGCCCTTATTGCTAGATGATATGATAAATTCGTCATTTTTTTCTCGTCTAGTTTCCCTGAGTAATGTTCTGAACCTTTTCTTATACTTCTTGAACAATTCTTTAACAGAAAGTATACCAGTGCTCAAGTATGTTTCATAGAGGCAGTCGCACAGCTCCTTTATGTAGCTAAGTTCTGGACTATAAATTTTATCCTTTTCAGGTAAAGTGGGCTTAACTGTGACACTTCTGAGAGGAAAGGCTTCGTTCACCACAGACTCAACAGTATTGAGAAAACAATTCACTTTGGACTCTATAGATTGATCAAAGTAAATTCGATACCAGTCAGTGTTACGCAGAAGATTTTTATACTCAATAATGTTTTCTTCCTTCATACTACGCCTACGCCTACGTCTACGATTAACCTTTATCCTAGATTGTTTACCCTTGGTCTTCACGGAATCAAATTGTTGCAATACAAGATGAAGAGCCCAATGATCAGAGACCCACGTTTTCACTACATCACAAGAGAACGAATTTGATTTCACATTGGTGAAAATATTATCAATGCAACTACCATTATCTCTATTACTGGATTCCATCTCTCTCTGTCTCCACTTGGACTCGATCTTCCACTACTGGATTCCTTCTCGCTCTACCTCCACTTGGACCCGATTCTTCCACTACTGGATACCTACTCGCTCTATCTCCACTTGGACCAGATCTCCCACTACCAGTTATTCCTCAATCTTCATCTTATTCACCATTAGGATTATTCATCACCGAAACTCCACACATCTACATCTTATTGTGTTTAGTGAATTTTTGAACTAGTACTTTAAATAGTGAAGGGAGCCGAACTGTCAAGGCATACTGAATGCACTCGAATCAAGAGACTTTTTCATTTAGGTTAAGTTTTATCAGTTTCATCCCCATTTCCCCCGTCATGTGTCGTTCTGAGGTCGGTTCACGATTGGTCTGCTGCTCCCATGATGCCTCTCACTGACACGTCAGCTCGCTCGCCCTCAAGTAGGTATGATTATTTCAATAATAGTAATAATGACGCAGGTATGTTTCTAGCAAATAAGCTCCACTCTTTCAAAAAACTTTTCAAGGCTGCTCACCTTAACGTACAATCCCTCAGTTGCCACATTGATGAACTCAGAGCAATCTTCCGTTTTCAGGACTTCAATATAATCGGAATTTCCGAATCATTTTTGAAGCCTAGTATTTCATCAAATTTTGTTGCATTGCCTGGATATAATCTTTTCCGGAATGATAGATTAAATAAAGCTTGTGGGGGTGTAGCAATTTATGTGAAAGATGGTATCAAAACAAAAGTTTTAATCACATCTAAACAAGAGTATTGTTCCAGACCAGAGTTTATGCTACTTGAATTATCCTTATCTAGTAATGATAAATTACTCGTTGGTATCTGTTATCGCCCACCAAAAATAGGTCATTTCACAGATTTCGAAAGTGCCTTGCTTTCTCTTATGCCTTGTTATAACCGTATACTAGTTATGGGGGATATGAACACCGACTTGAACATGACGAATCGTAACTTTGACTACTTTCAACTGACTACAATTTTCCAATGCCTAAACATGACTATTTTACCCCTCGATCCAACTCATCATACTAATGAATCAGACACACTCATTGACCTTCTCATTGTTAGTGATCCCAATGAGGTTGTTCAAGCAGGCCAAATCTCAGTCCCAGCTATTTCTAGACATGATTTGATCTACTGTGTACTTTCCCATAAGATACCAAGCCAGAACAGAAAATTATCACTTATAGAGACTTCAAAAACTTTGATGAAGCCGCCTTCCTGACTGATGTGGCTCAGACTCCATGGCATCAAATTGAAGCATTACCCTCAGTTGATGACATGGTTAAGACTTTCGAGAATTGGACTTTGACTTTGTATGACAAACATGCACCCTATGTGACAAGGAGGATTAATAGAAAACGACGAGTACCGTGGATGACTGAAGACATCCTTAAGATGATGGGACGTAGAGACAAAGCACATAGAAAATTTAAAAAGACATTTGACTTGGACAGTTTGATAGAGTATAGGAGCCTTAGAAATAGGGTTAAACAGGAATTACGGAACTCAAAGATTAGGTACTTGAATTCGTTTATGACAACAATAGACAAGACTCTAAATCACTTTGGCAGGGAATAAAAGAATTCGGGCTTGGCAAACAGAAATCGAATCCACAAATTGACTTACCATTGAATAATATAAATGACCATTTCGTTTCACACTCTAACCAACGCGACGAAGTTGTCATTGCTAATCATATAGATGATCTTGAAGAGCAGGTTACAAACTTAGATTTACCAATCACTGATCAATTTCATTTCCATCCAATCTCAGAAGAAGACACTTTCAGAGCAATTCAACGTATTCATAGTAATGCTACGGGTGTAGACAAAATTCCTATTAAATTTATCAAGAAGATGTTATTTGCTGTTTTACCAACCATTACATACATTTTCAACAAGTCACTTGAAGAAGGCATTTTCCCTGAAAACTGGAAGTTTGCTCTGGTTCGCCCTCTGAATAAAGTTCCATCACCCAATAAAGTTGAGGATTTTAGACCAATCAGTATTTTACCTGCATTGTCCAAAGTGCTAGAAAGACTCATTCATGCTCAAGTTGTAAAATTTCTAGACAACAATAGTAAGCTTCATAACTTTCAATCAGGCTTTAGAAAATTCCATTCAACTGAGACAGCTCTGCTTCGTGTCACTGATGATATAAGGTTAGCTATGGACCAAAGAAAATGCACCATCCTCACCCTATTTGATTTTTCTAAAGCATTCGATACTGTTGATCATACAGTCCTTCTGAATAAGTTGGCTATTCTTGGTTTCAGTCACAACTCGTTAGTTTGGTTTAAATCCTATCTATTAGGTAGGAAACAATGTGTCTCTGTCGGTGACAAAAAGTCAACTTGGAAAAACGTTATGCATGGAGTACCACAAGGTTCAATTTTAGGCCCTCTCCTCTTCACTTTGTATGCTAATGACCTTTCTTCCATTATCAAATTCTCCAGTTTCCATACTTATGCAGACGACCTTCAAATCTATTTAAGCTGTCCCATAACAAAAATTAATGAAACAGTTGGAATAATGAATCAGGATATCAATTCGATAGTGGAATGGACAAAGAAAAATGGCCTTAAGCTTAATCCCATCAAAACACAACCCATTATAATTGGATATTCTCGTCTTATAAACAATATTGACCTTGAATCGTTTCACAAAATTAGTGTAGACGGTAATGACATTCCTTACTGTAGCTCAGTTAAAAATTTAGGCATTATTATGAATAATACTCTTGACTGGTCAGAACAAGTGAACAAAACTTGTAAAAAGGTATTCTCAGCCATGCATGCATTGAAGAAAATGCACGATATCCTCCCTAGAAACATTAAATTATTATTGGTTCAATCTCTCATCTTCCCACATTTAATGTATTGTAATTCTGTTCTTAATGATATGCAAGTTACTCTGAATGATAAACTACAGCGTTGCCAAAATTATTGTCTACGTTTCGTCTACTCTCTCCAACGCCATGATCATATCACCCCAGCCCACATTGCTAGTTCAACATTGAAGCTTCCCGATCAGAGGCTTTTTCGAATAGTCAAGCTTGTTAGAGATATCTTGAAATACGGTAATCCGAACTATTTTAAAGATGATTTCAAATTTGTCTCTGAAGGTAGGAGGATAGATGCTTCACATACTAGAACCGGAGAAAGTACTTTAAGGATACCCAATCATCGAACTACTATTTTCACAAAATCCTTCTTAGTCAGTGCCTGTCGTGCATGGAATACACTTCCTGTTTCTATCAGGTCTATCGAGAGCCGAGCGAGCTTCAACCTGACTTTAAAAAACATATTTTGGAACAATGACTGAAACTGTCCGGCCCTAGAACGATCACATGACAACCATCCCTCACCCATTCCACCAATATAAACCTTTAAACCATGTTATAGAACGAATTGTATATATATATATATTATATATATATATATATTATATATATATATATATATATATATATATATTATAAACTCATGTTATTTCAATTATCCACTGCATACTGCTGTATATTACTGAAATTTGATAACCCTGATCTACTTTCAGCCTACTTCATTTTATTAATCAATTATTTGATCTTATCTACCTATATAATTATTTTACTTTATCAATTTTCTGTTTTTTTTTTCTCTTCAATATTCATATTGATTAAAACTTTTACAATATTTCCATTAATAAATAAATCCTTAGTTTAAATAACGAAATTAACGTTTTGGTAGAGAGTTAGTGGGGAGGATATTTTTAATATTCTTCCCAAGAATGGACATTGATATGTCCAAAGCTCCGCCAATTTATGTAGATGCATAACAATATGATTATTATCTATAGTTATTATATTACAAATTGCTTTTTCATGTCATATACAGTTCAATAGTTATTTTCTTAGTCTATATTATGTAAATTCATCTTTAACTTTGCTGTATTGTAAGCTATTGTATATAAGTGTATAAGCCAGTATATATTGTAATCTACATAAATAAAGTACTCAATCAATCAATCAATCAATTACCCGGTCTGGTTGTATCACTGTAACATGCTTGTAGACCAAACGATAAAAGACAATTTTCCAGGTCGATCCATTTGAGCATCTTTTCTGAAAATTAATGTTGAAGTCACCACACAAGACTATATTGGCATTGTATTTAATCGAATGCTCCAGAGCACAAGCCAAAACATCCAAGAAAATACGAAAGCAGCTTTTGATATTATCAGTATTTGGCCTATACATAGATACTACAACAGTGTTCTGTTCCTCCAACAATACAGCCGCAAGTTCAATGATCATTTCCACAGACATATTTTCAACAATACTGATTGTTTTATGTGAAACATTATTTTTCATATAAATCAGTGAACCACCATGTTTCCTACAAGGTCTACAATATGAGCTTGCAATGGAGTAGTTACTTGAAGTGTACATATCAATTTCATTTTTCTCCAACCAGGTCTCAACCAAACAAGCTACATCAGTTTTATAATCTTCTAGGTAGTACTCTACTGAATCTAACTTGTTTCTAATGCATTGCACGTTCCAATGAAAAATATTCATACCATTAAGTCTACAGTTTGGCTTGGATGTGTGCCCATCTTCTCTTCTAAAATAGGACCATATGGAAGAGAAATTGGTGAAAACGAATTCGAATCCGAGAGATGGCTTTCCAAAGACTTGCTAATCCTGTCACTAACATATTTCTTACCAAAACCATTCAGATGCATGCCATGCGATGTAAAGAATCTTCGTCCTATTTTACCTATATCTATGAACTTGACATGTGAAAACAAGTTACAAATTCTCATAATCTCTCTGTTAGTCTCCTCTATTGCTATATTAACACAGGACCAGTCAGCTAAACCGTAACGGTGAGGAATAGAAAAAACAAAAACATTTGTTTTTACAGCACCGCCAAATTCCTCCGCACCGCCACCAGCACATCCTTGGCCTCATTCTTACTCATATCATTCGAGCCAGCCTGAATTACAAGGAAGTCTCTCTTACGAAAATTCTCCAAATCATCCGGCAAGACGTCCTGGAACTTGGCCCCTGGTTTTACAAAAGAAGTGAACCTGTAGTTGTTGTTATTCCTAATGAACTCTTTGCAGACATCTCTTCCCTGACTATCAGCATAGTGATGTACTCTTATTTCACTACCACTATCAGAATGGTTGGAACGACTGTTGGTCTCTAGATCTGAATTTCTTGGCTTCCTTGTATTTTTAAAATGCACCTTACAATTGGATTTTCCTAGGCTAGTGGAGGATTTGAAATTTTTAGGATGCTTAAGTAATGACTTTGAACTATTTGATCGCACATTTTCAACTGAATAAGGTGAGTGGATAAGTAAGTCGGACGGGGCTGGAGCAAAATTTGGAGTGAGTGAGGGGGATGGAACAGGAGAAGAGCTAGGAGGTGTCAAAAGCGCAGTTCCAGCACTCTGTGCTGTCGCTAGGATCAGGCAGAGATTTAAATTTCTGAGTGAGTTCACTCTCCAAATAATAACCAATATACTTAGATTCTAATACTTGTGTTACAGTTGGAAGAGATATTAGACTGCACAAGACAACAGACAAAATGGCAAATCCATGCGAACCGGGTCTCTAACAAGTACTATGGGTTATAAGATTGCAAAGTGCCAAACCAAAATAGTAAATGCTTCGAGTACCGAGTTTAATTCAGATGCTGTCTATGTGACCTTTTACCTCTCCTTGTAGCATTAACTGGTTGTTAATGCTGGATCCAATACACCTCGATACGGTAGGTTGATGGCAGTCGACCTTATTTGATTTGGGAGGATATCTCAAAAGAACTTGTGCTGGTGCTAATTTTGTGAACTTCAAAAGTAGCCAATGATTTGTAGAACATAGACGTAATTTCATAAAATATAGTAGAAGTATAAAGACATAAAACAAACAATACACATGCTTGTAATAATAATCATAATAATAAATAAATATATTTTTTTTGTTTACATAGATTTTGATGTGATAGAATCTCAATTCCAAATCACTACATATAAGCTAACTCATGTTACGACTCTTGTAACGTTATTTCTGTCAATAACGAGTTGCCCTGCTTGGCTGCAGTCGGTAGAGCATGAATAACAAAATATATAACCCTAATTGTGGTTCTCAGGATAATAATAATACCAATTTCTTACTGGCTCGCCCAGGAGCTCCCGCAGTTCTCTGCTCTTGCCGGTTACTGACGTCAGCTGCTCCAACAGTTCACAATTTCTGTGACTGATTTGTCGAATTTGCGCTGCTGCAACTTAATGCTATAATTTTGAGATTCTTCAAATCGTATTTAATGATACTGGATAATCTATATAAATCTCTGGAACGTATTATTTCAAAAGATTTGATAATCAATGCTGCATATCGCTGTCTTAACAACTTATTTTGTGAAAAATGAAGATTCAGAATTTCTTTTCATAGCTTTTCTTGTGTTTTATCTTGTCTCATCACACATTATAATTTAAACACTTGATAATGGAATGAATATCATCAGATCACGTGAACAAAAAAATAAAAGGGTGGGCCTACCTGAGATACTATATGATAACACTGTACTCCTGATAAGTTGAAAATTTTCAAGCTGAAAGTAGATTAATTTGTTGTACATTCGGTTCAAATATTAACAAATATTACCAATATTATCACATATAGTGAGAACGAATTACTCTGAAGCTTTCAATTCTCACTGAACATGAAGAGGCAATACCAAGCCAGAATCGCAGTTCCGTTCAAATCATTATTATCAGAGCTTTCAAAGTGATGCTATGTAACTATGGATGTTATCCCCATCTCACAATTTCCCTATTCATCCTTATCCTGATTCAGAATAAAGTAGTTGATCTCTATAATCACAAAAATCAATGTACAGAACCTATAATAAATAGTAAAAATAACAAAATTTCTAGTAATAATGCAACTTTTTCTAGGTACGAATTTCAAGGCTCATAAAATGACTTTTTCTCAATCACAGGCAGAAATTCCAATGATCATCATAATAGTAATTTAATGAAAATTGTTTGTATTGTACATTGTTCGACGTAAGATAAGCTACATCTTGAAGGTAATCAACGTATTTAGGATTATCATGTTTATGAATGAAAGCGAGACTGTGATAGAGGATTGGTCAAACTGAAATATAAACATTATATACAATGCATATTTCTGATCAACTATAATTACAAATGATAGTATCAAGCCGAAATGAATTGAGCAACTGAATTTCAAATTTACTATCCACTGTTCAAATCGCACTGTGATTTCTTTTACTTCCAAATGGATTGAATTGCCTCACTCTTCAACGTAACAATTATTGTAAAAAAACAGTGGAATGTGAACGTCATCCAAATAGCATTTGAATTTCAATTTTCAGATCATGAAATTCATAAAAAACTAATTCTTGAGAGAATAGTGATGAATTGCAAACAGTGCAAGTAACATTGATACAAAGCGATACAATGAAAATCAACATCGATTAATATAATACTGGACTTATCAAATTTATATTACCGTTAATTTATATTATTTATAAAGCTTATAAAATGTAAAACCAACATTTTAAATTTTCTCTACTGGAGCAACATCGATAGAAAATAAAGAAGAGCCCATTATAAGCACAATATACTTGTGTACTAGAATTCACTTGAACTAACTCATCACTTCAAACCTTCAATGATCACAATGAAGTAGAATGGTATAAAAACCATGATATTGATAATCAGGTATATTTTTCAGATAGCTTCACCCAACTAAATCTGTGGATGCTAAGTCATAAGAAATCATGTTCAATAGATTTAATTTGAATGCTTCAAATAGAAAATGATCTATTCTTTTGGTGCCCTAGCTTATTTCAAAATCAATTTCAATCAACATTAATCGACATAAAGAAAAGCTTCTGCCAACCTTGTGTAATGAATGACAAGATGAGAGTGGAGGTGAAAAATCGATATGTTAACAAAAATAATAGAAGATGGTGAATCATCTTTCAATTAATCTTATACGGTAGGGTACTTTGTGGTTAAATGTGAAATACTTTCATGATTTTCCTACCTTTTATGCATGCTTACTCTTCCTTAATTTGTATGTTTGCATGGCTTCATCTTTAGAATCTACTGAATTTTTATATTGGACTGTCTAAATAATGTAGATTCAACTAATAAGAACGGAAGATAAGCTACTTTACAGAGAGAATCATAGAAAGTTTCAACTCAACAAGCCCAATGTATAGATTTTTTTTATGCCTCAGCCGTCATATATATTTGGCTCAAATGAAGGTATATTATCAACCTAGCTTGGAGAATATTAACTGTAGAAAACAGCAAACACTGCACGCTATGATTTTTCAGGAAATTGCCACTGTTAACACTATTGTAATCTATGATTTATCTCAGTTTTTGACATTCATAACTTATGATACATTTTAGCATAGAATTATGATCACACACACATATTTTAAATATGTATTATATCATATAATAGTATGAATATTTTATCGGTTGCAAACAATATCTTTGCAATAGAATGCATGATTTAGCACATATATAACAACAAAATGATTTTAGAGAATTTAGAGAATTAAAATGTGAAAAATTAGTTTCATCGCATGTCAAAACAATAGACAAAATTGATTGTTTTGAGCGCCATAGTGTGAATAACATGCAACTTAGAAAGCAGTAGGCCTACTACGGTACTGTATTTTACTGTTTACTATGGTGAAGGGAGTCAGCCGCGTCGGCTGTTTCCCCTTCCACAGCGTCAACTTGAATCGCAAATACATAACAATATACATCAATGGATTTGCAATGAATGTGGCTACAATAATTATCTGTCACATTGTTCTTTAAAATTACTTGCTTCGAAGTTAATCGGAGAAAACAAAAAAATCAAATCGAAAAACCCCTAAATTTTTACATTATATTATTTTATCAAGGAAACTGTTCGATTTATTGAGGAAATAAATCCGACTAATATTGTAGTACTTAATTTAACGAATCGAATGACATATGATAGATTTTTTTCCGATTAATGGTTACAGAGATAATTGATTTCCAGTTTGCTGTTTACTATGACTAAGAGAGTCAGCCGCGCCGTTCCGCGTCGACTGTTTCCCCTTCCACAGCGTCAAATCGAATCGCAAATACATAACAATATACATCAATGGATTTGCAATGACAGTGGCTACATTAATTATTCGGCTCATTTTCCTTTAAAACTACTTGCTTTGAAGTTAATTGAAGAAAACAAAATAATCAAATTGCAAACCCCCTAAATTTTTACTTATATATTATTTTATCAAGAAAACTGTATATTTTATTGGAAAAATGAATATAACTAATATTGTAGTCCATAATGTAACGAATCGAATGGCAGATAAAAGAACTGTTTCCGATCAATGGTTACAGAGATAATTGATTTCCCGTGTTTATCTGCATTTTTCATGTTTTAGGGGGCTGGGGCGGAAAGCTCCAAGGGGATTTCTTGGGACTTTTGGGAGAAAGACTCTCTGGGAAGGTTCTATCGATGGTGGGAAATTCAGCTTTTATTTAATTTTTGGAACTGCTTTTTTGGACCTTCATTGACTGGGCTAATAGTCGGATGGTAATCTTACTAATATTTCAATACTGGTAACTAAATAGATTATAACGAGACTGGTCATGCATGGAGATAGGGAAACCAATAAAGGATACACCATGAAAATTGATACAAATATATTACACAGAATATCAACGAATAAATAAATATACAGGGTGATTCATAATTATGGTAAAATAATTTAATACGTGATAGTAGAGGTGAAAATAAGAAAAAAAGTTCCTATAAACATAATATCCATAAACGCTTCATTAGCGAGCTATACAGAGTGAAAGATTTCGCCCGGAATTCAATTCCTCTGGTGAAATACACCTATGCTGAATTGTGTTGGGACTAGTTTTTGAAAAACTTATGCTGGATTCATATGGAAAAATATCTGAAAAACTGAATAAAACTAGTCTGGAATCTGTAGTGTGAGTAGTTTTTGAGAAAAAAGTTGAAATATGCAAAAAATCTAAGTAGAAAAACACAGAATTCTACGTTTGATGCCCAATAACTTTCTTTAATGACCAGTGAACAAATAATTTTTCGCAAAAAAAATTGTAGAGAATTTAATTCTGAAAAAAATTATGTAAGCTGTATAAACTAAATTTAAATAAAAGTTGGATAAAATGTACTCTTATGTAGTACATTACACCACAAAATTTGCTGTTTTATGAGGAGAGAACAAATAACTCATAGGTTGTAGCTGATTGCAAATGGAACATTGATTTTAAGAACAGCTGTTCCAAAACAGCTGATTTATTTTGTTTTAAATAATAAAATATTCAAAAGAAATTATCAGCTGAAAATTATTTTCAGAAATATTTTAGCTCACTGTTGAACAAAAAAACAAACTGTAAGTTAGGCCTACTGTAGCCGCGCTGTGTTTTTTGTTTAACCTATTAACCAGTTATTTGTAACCATTTCACTTTGCTTTTGTGTTAAGTGTTAACTAATAACAGGTAAATTTAGACATTATTCATACTTCGAATTAGCTGACATGCATTTAATTTATGGAATGGGACACTACTGTAATAGTACTGAAGCAAGACGTTTGTATCAAGAGAACTTTCCTAACCGAGTATGTCCAAGTTCAAGGTTTTTCCCACTATTCATCAACGTCTGTCTGAGACAGATTCTTTGATATCTAAAGAGCACATTTTTGCAGGCAGACCCCGATCTACTAAGACTGTTGAGTTAGAAGAACAAATTCTTAATGAAATTTATGAACATCCTGAGAAGAACACATGAGAATTGTCAGTGCAGTTTAATGTCAATCAATCTATTATTTGGAGGATACTAAAAGAGCAACAATTACATTCATACCACCTCTAGAAAGTTCATACTCTATTGCCACGAGACTGTATTCCCCGTGCTGGTATTTGCCGATGGTTTCCAGTAAAACTTGTTAACCCAAACTTTTTAACAACCGTTTTATTTACCGACGAGACACACTTTACAAGAACAGCTATCGTTAACGTCCACAACTAACATATTTGGGCAGCTGAGAATCCTCATGCCATCGATCCCAATCTTCCACAACATCAGTTTTCAGTAAACATTTGGGCAGGAATCATAGGAGATCATCTACTTCTGTTCGAGCTTCCTCCCATGCTTAATGATATAATCTACTAGTCTTTTGGTATAAGTTTAATGTCATTTAGATATGCTACTTTCATATAAAAAAAACTTCTCATAAAAAACGGAATATTTTATTTGCAATCAGGTACAACTTATGAGTTATTAGTTCTCTCCTCAGAAAACAGCAAATTTTTGTGTTGTAATGTACTACATAAGAATACATTTTGTTCAACTTTTATTCAAATTTAGTTTACACAGCTTACATCATTCTTCTCAGAATTAAATTCTCTACAATTATTATTGCGAAAAATTATTTGTTTACTGGTCATTAAAGAAAGTTATTGGGCATCAAACGTAGAAGTCTGTGTTTTTCTACTTGAATTTTTTGCATATTTCAACTTTTTTCTCAAAAACTACTCACACTAAAGCTTCCAGACTAGTTTTATTCAGTTTTTCAGATATTTTCCCATATGAATCCAGCATAAGTTTTTCAAGAATTAGTCCCCAAACAATTCAGCATTGGTGTATTTCACCAGAGGAACTGAATTCCGGGCGAAATCTTTCACCCTGTATAGCTCGCTAATGAAGCTTTTATGGATATATGTTTATAGGAACTTTTTTTCTTATTTTTACCTCTACTATCACGTATCAAATTATTTTACCATAATTATGAATCACTCTGTATATAGAGCAACAAGTAAAAGAGTGAAAATAAGAACAAATATATATATATATCAAAAAATATCAAAGATTAGCTCACTTATTAGGTTTTTGCTTTTAGCACGAAGAATTACCATGTGCTTCTTAAATCATCAATCATATGCATTTAGATTATGCATCTCAGTTATCAACTTGCTGTTGCTTGTCGAATAAAATCTCATATACCTTCTTTCCAAGTTAATATAAATAATTAATTAATAAATTATAAATCTCAAATATATTAATATATATTACTCAGGGCTAAAGGTTCGGCCTCTGATGGAAATTAGATAAATCAATTTATCCAGTGAACATGAGCTTCATTTATATCTTTATAATTTACTAATAAAATTAATGATCGATTGAGCATATATATTATAACTTCAAATTTAGATATTTATTTCATCTATGCATACTTAGACATGTAAATCTGATATAGTTCTTAATTAGTAAAATCGTTTTTTTGTACATCTCAAGACTTGCGCAAGTTTAATATTAATTTCAATATTTGTATAACCTTTCGATGAGCTAGCTTTCTAAATCTTGTTTCACTCGAAGCACTGAGGGCGCCCTAGATAAATATATTTCTTGTTAACTGTAACTCATGTGCCGAAATTCACAAGATGATGATAGAGATCCAAATTTTCCATCGTCTTGGGTTTTCTGGTGGCTGAAGTCATCCTCTCCAAGGGAATAAATAAATATCTGTATGACTTATGCCTTTATACAGCCTCACTGAGTCTTATGAAAATTATTTATTGAATTCAAACTTAAATCTTTCAAACGTACAATTATTAACAAAAAAGGGACTTGTGCTCTATAAAATTAGTGGCATTCCATGGTGACATCTGGCAAGCAAGTGGGCTCTCATCTACCCCTATTCTCTACAATCATACTTCCGCATTCCAAATTTGCATATTATTTAAATATTCAACTACTACGCCCTTTTATAATCAAATAGTCTGTGTCAATCTGCTAGGCTATTACCTATATCTTAATTTATGTGTTATATTTTATAATTACTCAGATTACATCTGGTACTTGAACTGGGTAGTGATAACTTACAAATTCTTATTATTTATATAAATTCGGAGTTTTATTTTTGAATCGACTCATTATTACCGCCAATCAGCCACTGCAATTTGATTGGCTCATATGAAAATTACAAATGTATCCATGCACCTGATAGAATATACATACTTCCTTAATACTTTTATTTATTTTATGTATTTTGTACATGCTCATTTTACACAATAAATTCATTTTAAGTTTATTAAGTTGTTTTTCCATTTACAATAACATGCCATGTGGTTACCAAATCCTCTGGTTTAATGCTATTTGTTTAGAACTTAAATTTGCCAAAGGTGTCTGGCTAAATTTCAAATTATACGGCTTGATCGATTATTTAGGTTGCCGACCAGTAAGTATTATAGCCTAACCTCAAAATTTCATTATTTTATATAATTCAATAAATAGCAAATGAAATTCTTTTCTATTTGGCTGTTCAATTGTAGCCAGGATACCCGTTATTATGTAATCTCTCACTTGTTGATATTGCACCCGGCGATAACAAAGCAGCTGTTTGCTAGAGACCTAAAAAAATCTTTTCATTAAGCGATTTTGCTTGCTATTCAAGATAATTTGTTATACTCTATAATAAATATATGTTTATGACAGCTCATAAATAAATATTTTGGCCCATTCGGCATAGAAATTACAATATGAAAGGTGAAAAAATTAAATTGTTTAGATTTGGTTTATTTAGGGTTATGTATCAGTACAATTCTAACCTCCAAATATTTGAATTACCGATCAAAATAATAAACATAAATACCGTACATATGGGTTTTAGTTAATAAGTTTCTGAAAGATATACTATTACTGATTTATTAGTCACAGCCTTTATAGGTCAGATAACTGTCGTTTATCTGCCTTAGATAAGATTGTGATTCTTTCCCAGTGATGAAATTCGTTTTGCTCGCATAACGGTCTATAAATATTCTAATTTATAATTCAGGGGCTGTACAATCATTGGGTACATCATATAATATACAGAGTGAGTCATATATATATATGGCAACCCTTCAATAAGTTGAAGACTTTTGTAGATATAATACTGTAACTTTAAGGATAAGTTATCGGTCGAATTATTTAGTGATACATCATTCTAAAGGCCTTTCCAAAACAAGAAAGATGACATCAATAAAAATGTTCTATGATACTTGTATCCAAAATGGCGGCTGCTTGGAGTTTTAGCTTTTACTTGTAGCTTCAATCAGCGGCCATTTTGGATACAAGTATCATAGAACATTTTTATTGATGTCATCTTTCTTGTTTTGTAAAAACCTCCAAAATGATGTACCACACAATGGCTGTTTACATTCAAAATATTTGAGTAACAACCCCTCATTTAAAAAAAATAATAAAACTTCAATCAGCCGCCATTTTGGGAGCAAGCATCATGGAACGTTTTTATTGATGCCATCTCTCTTGTTTTAGAAAGGCCTTTGAAATTATGTACCACAAAATGGGTCTTTACATTTGAAATATTCGAGAAACAACCCCTAAGTAACCCCTTATGAGGGGTTGAAATTCAGCTGTTTGTCAAAAGGTTGAGTATTCGACCAATAGCTTATCCTGAAAGTTACAGTATAATATCTACAACAGTCTTCAACTTATTGAAGGGTTCCCATACATATATGACACACTCTGTATAATAAAAATATAATATTGTAGTTGGGATTGGACAAACTATTACCACAGATTGAATTATTTATTATCTAGTCTATCGTAATTTGTACCTGCTTTTCCACTACTACCACCACTACCTTGAGATTGTTTTGGTTTGATCATGATTATAAGATAATCTATGAACTCTTCAAACGAGCCGATAATCATCAAATTCCATGATTACATTATTACACAATTTCATTCCTTGTCAACAATATCGTGGAAAACTGTTTGTCGAATCCTGATGACTAATCCGTACAAAAGCTTCAGCATAGGACAAAGTATAAATATTCCAATAAACTGGAAGTATGAATATTCAGTGAACTGGAGCTCAGTTTAGCATTCCTCCGAAAAACAAAAATTTTCTCAGTGTTTCCTTCACAAAATAAAGTGAACAATCCCCACTTTTGAAAAAGGCCTGGACATTTTTATTATTGAGGAGTGTAATCGAAAGACAGGTAAAAATAATCAAGTTTATTATCTATCATTTCAGAAAGACTATAATACACATTTCAGACGAATTGAAAAAACCTGATTTGAAAAAATACTCTTATTCAGTTTAGTCAATGTTCATTAGTAGACTATATAGAATATCTGGAATATGCGACAACTTTAGACTCTTTTCCAAACTTCTTTTCAATAATAAGGAGCTAGAATATTTCTTTTAAAAAAGTGTTAAATATCAGAAATTTATCATTCAAATCGGGAATGAAGGGCAAAAGCCCTACCAGTCTCAGCAGAGCAGCCGCACATGTAAACAAATTATGATTCTAGTTATTAAGAAGACTGTGAAAGATATCTGGTTTGTTTCTTGCTGACAAGCGCTTCCTTCCATCGCTATCGAAGAAATCTGTTGTTTGTGAGTAATTCAACACCAGCAACAGCCGAAAATCCACTGCTCGACGCGCGTTCACTGAAACCAACGTGAAGGAATCGTATGGAGAGGGGTGGCGAAAAATGGGAAGAACCCGGAGTGAAAAAACAAATGGAACAAAAATTAATGAGAGTAACGATGGATTAGTAGATTGTTATATCACATTGAAAATCCACGCCAATGGTGACAATAATGAGTAGGTACAAATTCCTTTTTTTAAATAGCATAGACTTAAGGTGAGCATGCACTAGGTCGGTGGAGCGGCGCGGCGCGCAGGAGAGCGGAAAATGGAAGGTCCATGCACTGCAAGCGCGGCGCGGCGCCGTTTTCGACTAGATAGTCGTGACGTAGACTTGTCAATTGCGATTTGAATTAATACATAGTTGTTGAGATTAGAGTTCTAATTGAAGTCAGTTTCAATTTGAGGTTGTGATAAAGTGGCAGACGTGAGTGATGGATGACTCAGATGAAGAAATTTTATTTTTGGCAGTTGTGGATGAATCAGAGAAAGAAGAACTATCAAGGAAAGGAGAGAAAATGTTGGTACATCCCATTAACTTACCGTAATCGTAAGTAATTGATTAGAATGTGATGTGGAAGACGACAGAACAGCAGCCTATGTAGCCTATGCAGTCTGCAGTAATATCTTAGGATTGCAGTCTGTTTTCAGATTTCTTCCGAAGTCATTCATCTAGATTTGTTCTGTTTATTCGTGACATTTCTCCTGTAGGCGGTGATTGGAAATAGCAGCTTACATAAATTCAAACTTTATTCGCAGCTAGAAGATGTTACAAGAGACCAAGACCAATGATTTTTTTACACGCAAATCGGACTTTTCTACACGCATAGGGTGGAGTTTTCTCTTGGCTACGTTTCATTATCCCCTTCTCTTTCCATCTTCTATTCTCCTTTTGTCACTTTCTCACTCTTCCACATTTATATTTCTTGTTTACTCACCATCCCATTCTTCACAATTCTCAGCTACTGATGAGACATTCTCGAAACGTTCTCTCCAATATTTTGTTCCCACTCTCTACAGACAAGATTGCCTCTCTAGTTTACATTTCAACACCCAGTTATTCCTATCATGATTCAATGTTCTGGAGCTAAATGCTAGAGATTTCTACACGCTATGCTGTTGGAGGGAACATATCGCTTCTAGCTTAGTCGAGCTATTAGCATGTTGGAGACACGATTTATTTGTGATCACTATCATCTTTATGACATTTAATTGGATTATCTTCCATTTCTGCTAGGAATCTACATTTTTATCAACCAAGTATGACAAGTGTGGGACTGTGTAAACATTTAAGATTCTATAACAATGAAATTTATTCGTCTGATATCTATATTACAATAGAATTCGTTATACAATAATAATATATACATTTTTGTGTATATTGAGTAGTTCATAACCATAACATTTTTTGAATTATGTTATAACTTCAAATAACTCGAATTATAAAATCATTCTGCCTGAGAAAATTTATTTGAAATAATGTCTAAGAATGAGTGATAGACAAATTTAAAACTGTGATTGAAACCTTGGGACCATGTATGTTGCCAGCAACTGTGGAAAAGAGGGCTTTCGCCACTATTTCTGGGGTCTCTACCTGCAAGGTGACTAGCAAACAATAGTCGGTCCTTTCGACACGTTCACACGCTTCTTACTGTATGAAAAGCATTCATAGATTTATTTCTAAAATAGTTCTGAGTACTGAGTGGATGAACATCTATTTTTATCACAGACATCTTCAGAAGACTTCTCTTCTGATAATTATGTTATTAGATCTACTTTTCTCGGGATTCCCTTCCCCACCAACCTTGATGTCATTGACCCTTTGTTGCAATTACTAGGTAAGTTGAAATTTATCAGTCCTCACCTGTAAACACCATCGGATACGGATACTGATTCTGAACTATCACATTCATTGCGAGGGCGGCAATGGAAATAACTACTTTAACCGGTAAACCGTACGTGTTTCTTAAGGGCGTTCTATTTATAACCATCCGTAAATTTAATAATTTTAGCTCTCTGGAAAACCAAAATTGAAAATGACAATATTGTCAGTCGGCTTATAATGTGATGTCAAAAATGCGAAGCAAACTCTAGACAACTGTGACAGATGTGTTGGAGTTTGAAAAATTCGACTATTCCCCGTCATCTACATTCTGACAGCTCTGCATGACAAAAAGCGTGCTTCCAGCTTCAGCCAGTGATAGTGAGAGAGAGCTCCGTCTGCCTTCTACTTAGATACAGCGAGATACTGGAGAGAGGAAGAGAGAGTGAGAGACTACAATATGTTAGGTTCGTGTCAAGGGACATAATTTGCCGGCTGTTCATTTTCGAGGTTCAAGATACCCAGAAATCTTACTCGAGGGATTTCTTCAAGAATTGGAGAAAATCAAGAGAAATGATCAAGAAATGATAAAGAATAAAAATACAGCTGCAATGGATAATGTCTAGGAATCTCAACCATTGTAGTTTTCCGCATGGGTTACTAAGTTATGGCACCCCTGGGATGAAGGCTTATTATTGAGAAGTCCAATATGGGGATAGCGAAGGATAAATAAATTTTTATTTGACGCTAGAATAGTGAATATAGTATTGTTCTTTGATTTTGAAAACATTTCAATGATTTGATGGAAAAATAAAAAGTTATACATCTCTTATGGTAACGCCATCAGCTGAACGATCGATGAGCCATTTGAATGAAAAGGATCAATGGTGGCCCACAATGTAGTTCTCACCAACTCGTGAATGAATGTGAGCCTAAATGAACATTGTAGCTCTGTTACTTATAGCGCCAACTTACAGTTTCTACTGTACATAGAATAATTCGTTTTGGAATCAATGTATAAGAAATTGTATACATTCTCTGTAGTCAACCGCACGAAAAAGCGAGTACATGCAACGTTGCCTAATAAAAGTTGATAAATATTATCCACAGCTAATTATGAGTGATAATTAATCAATATTTTTATGATACACCTGACGTATTGGCAACGTCTTTTGGTGGGGGGAGTGATGAGTGGCTTAGATCTTCCAATTGCCATCGGACTATTCTCGTGTGGTTGACTATAGTGCTAGATATTATGAGTTTGACTGAGATTATTTTATTTTTAATGGTTTCATCGTCAAGTACATGGAATAAGATCAATAAGAAACCATTTATTGACAATCATTTTCAATAACAATGCTAACTAGACAGTTTCTAATTCATAACTAGACATGGTTTTGGAGCTTGAACTTAAAAACTGATACTTCTAAACAAAAACTACTTTCATTTTCAAATTTGAAATAAGAATTATTTGGTATGATGATCCCGTGGTGGTGGAAGATCGTTGTTGAATCTGCTTCTTGATCCACACAATCACTTGACAGTGATTGTTGATATCTGTGAATCAAATTCAGAGATCGTCAGACTGAGAAGGAATTTCTTCTTTGCACTTCTGAGTTCAGAAGATTCTACTATCTGAGGTAGGGTCAGAGACAAAACAAAACACGACCAGGATAATAATATAATAATCCAAAAACCGTCTTCGCGTTTTGAAGTGGTTAGATCTCCCATCTCAAGAAATTAAAATTTTTTATTGTATATTTTAAAATCAATAAATCGGGAATCCGTTGTTTTAGTATCCGTAATCTACAGCGCATCGTATACTAAGTTGTAAAATTGTCATTAATAACGAAGAACATAGGGTGGGGACGGAGGTGGAGGGAAATTTATGAAGGAGAAAAAGAAAAAGAGGAATATGTTAGGAAGAACGGAAGCTGAAGAGTACGCACGCGTGCGACATTTCCGGTTTGGACTCCCAACGCATCTGGTTAGCATTCTGACGGAGAAGCACCCCCCACCCCTTCCAACTTGCAACATCATCATCACTATCATGATGATGAAGCTTGAGACACCTGTCTTCCTCTGTGTCAAATCTCTGTGTCGGTAGATCCTCGTCCGGTAGGTGCTATGGTGGTGACAGTTGTTGAATTCATGAATATATTCTTCTTCTTCACTTTTCTCCTCTTCTTGTTCCTCCTTTTTATTCGTTTCTAATATTTCTTTAATTTTTATTCGTTTCTCATTCGTTCCTCAATTCAATCAATCTGCAACTTGCGCCTTGCGGTCAGAATGTGTTTGGGCACTCACAGATTGAACGTAACAAAGTGAACGTCCATGACGTCATCACGAGTGATGCCATTTCGCTCTCACTAGCAGCCGACATTACGTTCCCCAACTGGAGGAGCGAAATTCAAATTCACTACATTATCCTGAGGATGCTTCAAGCAAAACACTACTATACGTTGTATTATGACAACGTATTAGCCTACTTAATGAGATACAGATTTCTAACCTGTAATTCTATTCGAATTGATAATAAAAGATTAGTCTAGAACCATGATTATACGATCAATCATTCATTGAGAATCATCTTCAATGAATGATCACTGTCAAATTGGTTGAAGCAACATAATTGTCTCAATCATCCATTCCAATGTTTCGATTTTTCATTTCATTTGTCTTTATGACAGAGACAATGTGAAAAAATTATTAATTTGAACCATTATACAGATTGAGTTCGTTGTTCAAAAAAATTGTCTCATTCCTTCATATTTTTTTTAGAAAATTACAGAAAGAACTAGACTCCATTACAAAAATTATCATGATATCTTAATCATGGTGTTTTATAACTCCATTTTTTATTCCTTTTTATAATAAAGGAAATTACGCAACCGAATGCTGCACAATTCAAATCAACCGCCGATTCAATCAAGCCTTGAAGTATCTAATGAAAAATGCAGGCGAACGAAGCAAGCCTGCTGGTCTTATCTTCTTCTATACTATACTTATAAAATTCTTATCTCACTGACTCACTCACTCACTCACTCACTCACTGATCACGATTTCTGGAAAACTACTGGATCGATTGCAACAAAACTTGGAATATAGCTTCCTTATACGTCCTAGGTGCTAACTAAGAAATATTTTGGCGATATCTCAACTCTAAGGGTGGTTTTTAAGGGTTTTAAATTCATCTTTTAGCATGTATATTCTTCTCCTCCTAATCTCTTAATTATAATATTGTAATGTCCATATCATATGTTACTATAGAACTATAATCTAGAGAGAGTACCCAGTGTACCTAGAATACAATGTACTCTATTCTAGGTACCTTGAGAGTACCTATTCGAAACAGTTGTTAACTGGCAACTGAATTAATAATTTTGTCAGGTTGGCATTAAGTTGAGATGACTTCATTAGGTTGGCACCAAGTTGAAGAACTAATTTTTCTAGTAGTTCTGTGAACAGTAGACCTTGCGCAGTTATAAACCGCAGCCTCCTCTTATACTGTTCATCAGAATAAATCCTGTCTGTATGTCGTGTCGGCGAGATATCGGTGTGAAAACGGCTAATGGCTGTTGGGGTTGGTGTATCAAAAATTTTACATCAAAAGCTAATCTCCTTCAAGACATACTGTCAACACGACAGCCCGAGTTCAAAGCACAGATATTTCGAGAGACAATACTATGTTATTTTAGTTATTAATTGCATGCGTTATTGCACGCGATCAATAGTTCATTCATTTATTCACAAGGGAGACAACGGGTTTCCCCAAATATGTCTCATTAACAATAAAAATTGTACAAATACAAATGAGAAAAGAAAATAATGATAAAAATAATACGAACTTATGCAATAATAAAAAATAATGCAAACAACAAAAATACCACCTAATTGAAAAATGAAAATTACAAAGATTTCAAGACTTATGAAAAAAGTAAAAATAAAACAAATTGAGAATTCAAAATACCAAAACTTATGAAAAAAATTAAAAATATAATAACAAATAATGAACAAAAATTTTATCAATAGAATAAATAACATTTATAACTGAACGACGTCCCAAACCATATGCACATCCACACTGATACACCAACTATTTATTTGATCAGATCAAGCTTACATAAGATTTAATTATTATCATATAATGCTTTCCGGAATCTAGCACGAGAAAACCAGAAGCCATCTAGGCGCTCAGACAAGCTGTTATAAGTCCTTTGCATCCATTTAATAGTGCATAAAAATAGCATTCAATGAGGCATACATTGAGGCATGCAATTTATAGTCTACACAGCTGCTTATTTTTTACCGAGTTACATTGAGATATTGAATTGCATGCGTCATGGCATGTGTTTTTAATCAACAAATAGCATTCAATGAGGCATGCAATGAGGCATGCAATTTATAGTCTACACAGCTGCTTACTTTTTACCGAGTTACATTGAGATATTGAATTGCATGCGTCATGGCATGCGTTTTTTAATCCACTCGACAGCTGATTTATGATGAATAATTCTATAGTCTGATTTTAACTCAATATTGGCGTATGAAGGAGGCTCCTTTTTCCTTTCATATTATCCTTGAAATGCAAAATTTCCGGAAACCTTGTATATACGTGGACGCGCAATTTAAAAAGGAACATACCTGTCAAATGTCATGAAAATCTATTACCGCGTTTCGCCGTAAATGCGCAACACAAAAACATATGAACATATAAACATATAAACATATAAGCATATAAACATAAAACATATAACATATAAACATATAAACATATAAACATATAACATATAACATATAAACATATAACCTATAAACATATAAACATATAAACATATAAACATATAAACATATAAACATATAAACATATAAACATATAAACATATAAACATATAAACATATAAACATATAAACATATAAACATATAAACATATAAACTATAAACATATAAACATATAAACATATAACATATAAACATATAACATATAAACATATAAACATATAACATATAAACATATAACATATAAACATATAAACATATAAACATATAAACATATAAACTATAAACATATAAACATATAAACATATAAACATATAAACATATAAACATATAAACATATAAACATATAAACAATAAACATATAAACATATAAACATATAAACTATAAACATATAAACATATAAACATATAAAATATAAACATATAAACATATAAACATAAAACATATAAACATATAAACATATAAACATATAACATATAAACATATAAACATATGAACATATAAACATATAAACATATAAACATTGTAACGTTATTTTTTTTTCAGTAACGTGTTGCCCTGCTTGGCTGCAGTCGGTAGAGCAAGATTTGTAAGATATATAACCTTTTTTGTGGTTCCTGGAATGGTAATAATACCAATTTCTTACCGGCTCTCTCAGGAGCTCCCACAGTTCTCTGCTTTTGCTGGTACTGGATAATTTATATGAATCTCGGGAATGTATTATTTCCAAAGATTTGATAATCAATGTTGTATATCGCTGTCTTATCCAACTTATTCGGTGGAGAATATAGTCGGATGGTAATCTTAATAATATTTCAATACTGGTAACTAAACAGATTATAGCGAGACTGGTCATGCATGGAGATAGGGTAATGAATGAAGGGTACACAATTCAAATAATGACACAAATATATTACACAAAATATCAACAAATAAATAAATATACAGAGCAACAAGTATGAAAAATAAATAAATAACAAATAACCTCTAGACTGTGTATTCCAAAATAAGGTTTAAAGCAGTTTTGGGCAAATGCCTGTTGTTTTTACCTGCATTGTATCTATTGCCTATGAATAAATGAATGAATGAATGAATGAATATATATATATATATATATATATATATATATATATATATATATATAATATATATATCTATCGAAAATATCACAGACAGCTCACTTATTGACTTTGCTTTTAGCATGAAATATTACCCTGTGCTTCTTAAATCAGCAATCATATGCATTTAAATTATGCAGCTCAGTTATCAACTTGCTGTTGCTTGTCGAATAAAATCTTAAATATCTTCTTTCCAAATTAATATGAATAACTAATTATAAATGTTAAATCTCAAAATATATTAATATGTATCTCTCAGGGCTAAGATTCGGCCTCTGGTGGAAATTAGATAAATCAATTTATCCAATGAACATGAGCTTCATTTACATCTTTATAATTTACTAATAAAAAGAATGATTGAGTGAGCATATAAATTATAACATCCAAATTTGATAAATATTTTATCTGTGCATATTTAAACCTGTAAATCTGATATATCGCTCTTAATAGAAATCCCTTTATGTTTGAAGACTTGTGCAAGTTTGATATTAATTTCAATATTCAAATAACCTTTTGTCGAGCTAGCTTCATGAATCTTGACTTATTCGAAGCACTGAGGGTGCCCTTGATATTCTTTTTAACCATATAACTCACGTGTCAAATTTCACAAAGTATGGTGATGATCCGGATTCTTTCGACATCTTAGGCTTTTCTGGTGGGCTGATGTCGTCTTCTCCAATGGAATAATAAATTAACTCACGCCTTAATACAACCTCACTGAGTCTTATGAAATTAATTATTGAATTCAAACTTAAACTTTTCAAACGTACAATTATTAAAAAAGGGATTTGTGCTCTGTAAAATTGGTGGCTGTTCCCGGTGACCTCTGGCAAGAAAGTGGACTCTCATCTACCCCTATTCTTTCTACAATCATACTTCCATATTCCAAATTTGCATATTATTTAAATATTCAACTACTACACAATTACATAATCAAAATAGTCTGTTTCAATCTGCTAGATTATTGCATAAATATTACACATTCAAATTGCATCTGTTACATGAACTGAGTAGTGTATAACTTACAAATTCTTATCATTTATATAGATAATAAATAAAGTATTTTTTTGAATTGACTTGCTTTTACCACCAGTCAGTTACTGTATTTTGATTGGCTTATTCCAAAATTACCATGTATCTATGAGCCGAGTAGAATATACTACACTTCCTTAATATTTTTATTTATTTTACATATTTTGCACATGCTTGTTTGATATAATAAATATTTTTGTATTCATTAAATTGTTTTTCCTTCTACGTTAACATGCCATGTGGTAACCAAATCCTCGGATCA
This sequence comes from Nilaparvata lugens, assembly GCF_014356525.2. Classification (NCBI taxonomy): domain Eukaryota; kingdom Metazoa; phylum Arthropoda; class Insecta; order Hemiptera; family Delphacidae; genus Nilaparvata; species Nilaparvata lugens. Next base: position 37,314,522 of record NC_052507.1, read on the forward strand.
AATTTTAAGCAAATGCTATTTGTATACAACTGAATTTGCCACAGGTGTCTGACTAAATTTCAATTTATATGGCTCGACCGATTATTTAGGTTGCCGACCAGTAAGTATCGTAGAGCCTAACCTCAAAAATTCATTATTTTATATGATTAAATAAATAGCAATAATATTCTCCTTTCTATTTGACTGTTCAAAACTGTAGCCTGGATACCCATTATTATCTAATCTCTAGTTTGTTAGATAATAACGGGTATCCAGGCTACAGTTTATTTAAACATATAGACATATAAACATAATATGTTTATATGTTTATATGTTTATATGTTTATATGTTTATATTATAAACATATAAACATATAAACATTGTGGGGTTGCTTTTATTTAAATGCCTCACAGAGGTATAAAATCCTACACTGAACCCTCGGTGTTGTAATCTCAAATTTATGAGTATGTGTATGAATTCTACTGAAAACCAGACTGAGAGATTCAATATAAGATTTAGTTTTATTAATAGTCCAAATCGCGGGAGGCACAAACTCCTGCACACCCTTGATCTGTTCAATGACTATCTCTATGAGAATAATATTCTTTGCAAGCAGTCGTAGTGTAGCAATTGCTAGACACCAGATTCAGAGACCTTAAATTATTACCTGTATTGTGGACAGTGCACAGAATCAAACAGGTCGAGCAAGGAACTTGGTGCACATAATTGGCGGGATTGCGCCACTAATAAATTCCGACGGTCTAGGCTAGGTTTGATATACCAAATGCCGTTCGGAAGATACTTCGTGAACAGAATCTTTCCGAGTTTCAGGCTCTATTGTAGGATTCTTTGCGCTGTAACTGTTTCTGCTCTGTGGTAGGAACTTTTATTCCTAAGTCGATGAAGGGCACAGATAGAAGCTGAGATATTAGCAGGTAAGGACAGAGAACGTATGATCTCGATCTGACCCCACTTAATACCTCCACTTAGATCTGTTCCTTAAACCAAATTAGGATCAATTATTTCAATGATCGTTTTTGATCGGTGCTTAACAAGTACAAACGTGCCAAACACAAAATCTGAAGGGCTAAAGAAATAATCGAACTCAGGAAGTGAAGAATTAAATTTGAAATATAATGAGCAGTAATAATAATTAATGAACAGTACAATTTCAAGATTTGATAACAGGTTTTGAATAATTTTCTGCTGACAGGCTTATCTGAATTAGTGCTATGATGCTGGGCTATCATCGATGGTTCGTCCCAACTTCAATCTTCAGCACATGGGAGATTCTCTCTATAAATCAATTATTTCCTTCACTAATACAAAATGAATAATAAAAAGTTAGACTCGTGGAAGTAATCAATTGATAGAATAATTTTACAAATATAACGAATAATATTGCTTCAGATAGGCTAACACTTAAATTACATAAATTTAACAAATAAGAATCTCACTAGAAAAATGGTAACTTTAGAACAAGGTCTTTACAGTGAAGGTGTTGAAAGGGAAGTAGTGTCTCTTCTCGAAAAACTCTTGCGGAGCAGTTCCGTCTTACTTAATTTGCATAGAATTTTGCTATTGGTGGAAATAGTATGACGTATACATCACGTCAGAGATGAGTAAGAGAATAGTTCTTGCTTTACAATAAATAAACTTGAATTATCTGCCTTTTATTGGTAATTAAATTCTCTTCATATTTCTCCTTGTCCAACATACAATGTGTTACTGCATATGATAAGGCCTTTTCTAGTTGCTGATAACAGAAATAGAATATCATGTTTGAATATCATCCCTTTTTGGTGTCATTTTTCTGACCTATGATTGGCCTACAGAGGTATAAAATCCTACACTGATCCCTCGGTGTTGTAATCTCAAATTTATGAGTATTTGTATGAATTCTACTGAAAACCAGACTGAGAGATTCAATATAAGATTTAGTTCAATTAATAGTTCAAATCGCTGGAGGCATAAACTCCTGCACACCCTTGATCTGTTCAATGACTATCTCTATGAGAATAATATTCTTTGCAAGCAGTCGTAGTGTAGCAATTGCTAGACACCAGATTCAGAGACCTTAAATTATTACCTATATTGTGGACAGTGCACAGAATCAAACAGGTCGAGCAAGGAACTTGGTGCATATCATTGGCGGGATTGCGCCACTAATAAATTCCGACGGTCTAGGCTAGGTTTGATATACCAAATGCCGTTCGGAAGATACTTCGTGAACAGAATCTTTCCGAGTTTCAGGCTCTATTGTAGGATTCTTTGCGCTGTAACTGTTTCTGCTCTGTGGTAGGAACTTTTATTCCTAAGTCGATGAAGGGCACAGATAGAAGCTGAGATATCAGCAGGTAAGGACAGAGAACGTATGATCTCGATCTGACCCCACTTAATACCTCCAGTTAGATCTGTTCCTTAAACCAAATTAGGATCAATTATTTCAATGATCGTTTTTGATCGGTGCTTAACAAGTACAAACGTGCCAAACACAAAATCTGAAGGGCTTAAGAAATAATCGAACTCAGGAAGTGAAGAATTAAATTTGAAATATAATGAGCAGTAATAATAATTAATGAACAGTACAATTTCAAGATTTTATAACAGGTTTTGAATAATTTTCTGCTGACAGGCTTATCTGAATTAGTGCTATGATGCTGGGCTATCATCGATGGTTCGTCCCAACTTCAATCTTCAGCACATGGGAGATTCTCTCTATAAATCAATTATTTCCTTCACTAATACAAAATGAATGATAAAAATTTAGACTCGTGGAAGTAATCAATTGATAGAATAATTTTACAAATATAACGAATAATATTGCTTCAGATATAGGCTAACACTTAAATTACATAAATTTAACAAATAAGAATCTCACTAGAGAAATGGTAACTTTAGAACAAGGTGTTTACAGTGAAGGTGTTGAAAGGGAAGTAGTGTCTCTTCTCGAAAAACTCTTGCGGAGCAGTTCCGTCTTACTTAATTTGCATAGAATTTTGCTATTGGTGGAAATAGTATGACGTATACATCACGTCAGAGATGAGTAAGAGAATAGTTCTTGCTTTACAATAAATAAACTTGAATTATCTCCCTTTTATTGGTAATTAAATTCTCTTCATATTTCTCCTTGTCCAACATACAATGTGTTACTGCATATGATAAGGCCTTTTCTAGTTGCTGATAACAGAAATAGAATATCATGTTTGAATATTATCCCTTTTTGGTGTCATTTTTCTGACATATGATTGGCCTACAGAGATTTTTACATCAGTCCATGCGGTTGATTAATAATTATTATACAATATTGATTTCGTACAAGAGATTCTTAGTACATTAATAAATAAAAGAAAATGAATATTATAATTATTATCAATGATAATGCTTGTATCATGGCCATTCTCGCTTTTATAATATCTAACATGTTGTACATTTCCATTAATAAATTTTTTTAACAATAATAAATATATTTTTTATTTTGAAACTCTTATCCTTATTACAATAATTATTGGTTTTTAGAAGTAATTATATCATCGTTTTGAAATGTAAGTTCAACAGTACAAATAATTCATTTTGACTAATTTCTTGACTGCATTCAAAACTGCTGTTCACTAACATAAACAAAGTTGTAACCTCCAAATTTGATGGTTGGCTATAAACAATTTACAAATTATTTGCAATAAATCATAATTTTATATAAATAATTCTTCCAAAATATGCCATATAGAACGGTGCTCTTATCTCAGTCACAGCTGTCGATAAGTATAATCTTCATTGCTATCAGGTAACAATACATTTGATATTCATCCTAGCCTCTGACAATAATAATATCTTCTATTACTCAGATTTATTTTATTTCATGGTCTCAATAATTCTAAGATGTCACAACATATAAACATATAAACATATAAACATATAACATATAAACATATAAACATATAAACATATAAACTATAAACATATAAACATATAAACATATAAACATATAAACATAAACATATAAACATAAACATATAACATATAAACATATAAACATATAGACATATAAACATATGAACATTGTAATAGATTATTTTTGATTAGCAAGAAAAATCGCTAAATGGAAAGATTTTATAGGTCTTGAGTAAACAGCTGCTCTATTATTGCTGGGTGCGATAGCAACAAATGAAAGATTAGATAATAACGGGTATCCTGGCTACAATTAGAACAGCCAAATAGGAAAGAATTTTATTTGCTATTTATTGTATTATATAAAATATTGGAATTTTGAGGTTAGGCTATAATACTTACTGGTCGGCAACCTAAGTAATCGATCAAGCCATGTAATTTGAAATTTAGCCAGACACTTTTGGCAAATTTTTGTTGTAAACAAATAGCATTCAACTAGAGGATTTGGTAACCATATGGCATGCTATTGTAAATGGAAAAACAACTTAAAAAGTTTATAAAAATTTATTGTATAAAATGAGCATGTACAAAATACATAAAATAAATAAAAATTTTAAGGAAGTATGTATATTCATTAGGCACATGGATACATTTGTAATTTTTAGATGAACCAATCAAATTGCAGTAGTTGATGGGCGGCAATAACGAGCCGATTCAAAAATAACCATCAGTATTTATATAAATGATAAGAATTTATAAGTTATCACTACTCAGTTCATGTATCAGATGTAATCCAAGCAATTATAAAATGTAATACCTAAGATATAGGGTAATAGCCTAGCAGATTGGCACGGACTATTTGATTTTTATAATGGCATAGTAGTTGAATATTTAAATGTATGCAAATTTGGAATGTGGAAGTATGATCATAGAGAATAGGGGTAGATGAGAGCCCACTTGCTTGCCAGATGTCACCATGGAACGCCACTAATTTTATAGAGCACAAGTCCCTTTTTTGTTAATTATTGTAGGTTTGAAAGATTCAAGTTTGAATTCAATAAATAATTTTTATAAGACTTAGTGATGCCATATTAAGGCGTAAGTCATTCAGATATTTATTCATTCCCTTGGAGAAGACGACTTCGGCCACCAGAAAACCCAAGACAATAGGAAATTCGGATCGCCACCATCATCTTGAGAATTTCAGCACGTGAGTGATAATTATTGAGAGTATATAAAACTAGGGCGCCCTCAGTGCTTTGAGTGAAACAAAAAGTTAAAAAGCTAGCTCATCGAAGGGTTATATAAATATTGAAATTAATATAAAACTTGCGCAAGTCTTGAAAAGTACAAAAACGTGTTTTACTAGTTGAGAAATATATCAGATTTATATATCTAAGGATACACGGATGAAAGAAATATTTAAATTTAATGTTGTGATATATATATGCTCACTCAATCATCAATTTTATTAGCAAATTATAAAGATATAAATGAAGCTCATGTTCACTGGATAGATTGATTTATCTAATTTCCACCAGGGGCCGAACCTTTAGCCCTGATATATAATATATATATATATATTGTCACGACTAGCTCAATATTTCCTTGGAAAATCATGATTATGGAGAAGAAAATGGAAATTAAAAAAGAAAAACCAACCTCACCAAACACATTAGTGGAAATCTTGGAAAATCTTCATCAATAACGCAATTCCGAAAGAAATAATTATCACTCTATAAAAACAAACTATCTGGATTATTATTGAGAGCTTAATTATATTTTACTAATTTATTTTAGCAAATATTCAAAGTAAAGTAGTTCAAGGTAGAGGAAGCCTAACCTCCAACACTTGCATACCATTCCGGAAAAGTAATTAATCATAGTAAAACTTCTATTTCTATATTAACAGAAGTTGCAGAGCACTATTTTGTAATGAGATCAAGCTCATAAATCTCGCTTTTTAACATCTTTAATATCTAAAATTGACCTGAAAAACTTTGAAGACCACGTGAAAAATCACAATTTTCAAACACTGATATTTCTAAAAATACAGAAATTCTTACAAAACAAATTACTACACATGAAAGAAGGAATTTTGGTGTACATTATCTGTAAATTTCAAATTCCCAAGCTCCAAAAAAGTGTATTTGTAGTTTTTTTGTGTTCGAGACATGTTGAGTGGAGCTTGACTCAAGCAGCCTGCACATCCTTTTGTTTAAATAAAATAAGAATCTACTCTCTGTTAGTTTCTGTGGGAATATGTTAACCTACCTTAAAATTTGAAATAGTGAACTGAATTATTGTGATGGAGATTCAAAACTTAAAATGTTTATGAACTCCAAAAGCTAGTCAAAATGGCGACACACTATAAATAGCTGTGGAGATGTCAGATCGAGACAGTCAGCAGCCCAATTTCTGAATCTCCAGACTATTCATGTCATAAGTGTTTTCTGTGTGCCAATGTAGACAATATCCGAATTTATTAGATCTAAACCATTCATGAACTTTTAAAAATTTTGTTTAATATAATTCTTTTTATCAAATCAGTTCGAGAGCGATTATAAATTTTTCCATACAGATCTAATCCTGAATCATTATAATTTCGAATTCATTCAGTTTTACTCAGAAACTTTTGCAATATTTAAACTACCTACGTAGACAAGTGAATTTATATAAGATGAGCTGTATAATTTTGTGCTGATAGATCACATATTGTTGAATTAATAATCCGTTCAATCAATTTCTTGTCAATAGCCAAGATAATTATTGAATTCACTCTATGTAGCTCACAGTTTATTATTTAAAATTTTCAAGATTTTATAGACCGGATTAGGAGTGCTTGTTAATTTGTTGAATAACTGTTGCCCTGTCATAAATCGCACTGAAGCTGCCCGAAAAACTTTGCAGTGTGCTTGGGCTGAGAAGCGAGACGGACAACGGACAACGAGCGCATCAAACAACGGTGAAGAGGACCGCTGCGTGCTGAATCGGACGGAGCCTACACGGGGACCAGGACGACGCTGCAAGACTGGACCAACTCCGCCGCTGAGGGCATCACCGACAACCACGGCCAAAAGTCGACCTCTGTGCTGAACCCGATCGCTCAAACAAACCAGGTCATTTTGATAAAATATCCATAGTAAATTGAGAAATTCATAAGAACACCCTTGGAAAGAACATTCAATTAATTTCATGAAGGCTTGAAAGTGCAATAAATTATCGAACTTATTCAAAACATCCACACCCTGATTATAAAATTGAATTAAAACGTTGATCAGAATCTCTAGAAAGGAATTTTTATTTCATAGATTATAAGTGACTCCATGAGAGGCTATCTTCTTGGCTCGAAAATTCCTCATCTATGACCCACAAACGTGGGCCATTTTTGACAATAAATATAAATATATTAAATAAATATATATATATATATTATATATATATATATATATATATATATATATATATATATATTAATATATTAGAGATTTATAATTTATCAATTGATTACTTTTATTAATTTGGAAAGGAGATATATATGAGATTTTGATCGACAAGCAGCAGCAAGTCGATAACTGAGCTGCATAATCTAAATGCATATGGTTAATGATTTAAGAAGTGCATGGTATCTTTTCGTGCTACAAAGCCAGTGAGCCAATCTGTGATACTTTCTTTTCTGATATATATTTTGTTCTTATTTTTACTATTTTTGCTTGTTGCTCTATACATATCTATATTTATTTATTCGTTGATTTTTGTGTAATATATTTATCTAAATTTTTATGGTGTATCCTTTATTTGTTTCCCTACCCCCATGCATGACCAATCTCATTTTAATCTATCTAGTTACCAGTATTGAAGTATTAATAAGATTACCATCCGACTATATTAGATCCCCTAAAAAGACCAGATCCAACAGTATCAAAGATTTCAGACCAATCTCTATTCTGAACCCTTTTTCAAAAATAATTGAGAGAGTTGTCTACAGGCATATTTTCAGCAATGTAAAGACTACCATCATCGACTCTCAACATGGGTTCATGCCACAAAAATCTACCACCACTAATTTGGCAAATTTCTTATCATATGTTGGACCATATGTGGAGAATCAAGAGCAAGTAGATGTGGTATACTTGGATCTGGAGAAGGCCTTCGACAAGATGCCCCATTCTGTACTGATCAGAAAGCTTCATGATATCGGGTTCAATCAGGATCTTATTTGCTGGATCACGTCATATCTTGAATATAGAACATTTTGTGTACGATTCAGAGGAGCCACTTCCAGAAGCTTCACAACATCGTCTGGGGTTCCTCAGGGCTCCAATCTTGGTCCACTGCTCTTCAGTATTTTTATGAATGACATTGTAGAGTTCTGGACTGTGAGGTTCTGATGTATGCTGATGACCTTAAAATCTTCAAGAAAATCAAGTCAAGAGAGGACTCCTTATCCTTGCAAGACAACATTGACCGGGCTTTGGATTGGTCTAGGAGGAATTTTATGCCTATCAATGTGGGAAAGACATTCATCATGACCTTCTCCAGGAAGACTAACACACTTGGGTTTTGTTACAAAATTGCAAACACAAATATTCAGCGCGTCAAAAGTATAAAGGATCTTGGTGTTACCTTTGATAGTAAACTTCTATTCACTGTGCATGTTGATAATATTGTGGCAAGGGCAAGAAGACAACTTGGAGTTATGAGATGAATTGGAAGAGATTTCAGGGATCCCTGCACAATGAAGACCCTCTATTGTTCACTTGTCCGATGTCATCTGGAGTATGCTTCTATTATTTGGAACAGAGACAGACTATGTTCATCTAATTAAACTGAATCTGTTCAGAGAAGATTTGTGCATCTTGTAATTAAAACGACTCATGCCAGATATGGAGGAAGTCTCTTACAGACAATTCTGCGAGACCGTGAAATTTGAATCTCTGGAATGGAGAAGAACCAAATTTGATGCAATGTTCTTATATAAATGTGTTCATGGGCAAGTGAATATTGGTGATCGAGGAGTTGGAGTTGTTGTTCCTCCACGAAATTTGAGACACTATCATCAATTTCACGCTTTCCTAAGAAGCTGTACCTCCCCTCTGGAGAGATGTATTGAAGTTGGCAATAAATTGTCTTATCAAATTGACTTCTTTGAAGCACCCAACATTTTTAAGAGGAAAATCCGATCAATGTAAAACATACTCGAGTGATACAAGTTCTAAATGTTTTTTTTTTTTTTTTTTTTTTGACAGCTGCAATATACCAAGGCCATGTGCCGTTCTATTGTACGAAAATGCCTAAGCATACTTACTAGTCACTTGGCGCCATGTGGTGGAACGGGTTGGCTATAAGGGGTGATGTGGAGGCCAACTATTATTATTATTATTATTATTATTATTATTATTATTATTATTATTATTATTATTATTATATTATTATTATTATTATTATATTATTATTATTATTATTATTATTATTATATTCTCCACCAAATAAGTTGGTTAAGATGGCGATATACAGCATTGATAGTCAAATCTTTGGAAATAATCCATTCCAGAGATTTATATAAATCATCCAATATCATTAAATACGACCAGAAGAGTCTCAAATTTATAGCATTAAGTTGCAAATTCAAAGCAGTGCAAATTCTCGCATCTATACTTGCGGATTTCGACAAATCAGTCACAGAAATTGTGACCTGTTGGAGCAGCCGACGTCAGTAACCGGCAAGAGCAGAGAATTGCGGGAGCTCCTGGGCGAGCCAGTAAGAATTTGGTATAATATATATTCTAAGAACCACAACTAGGGTTATATAATTTATTACTCATGCTCTATCTACTGCAGCCAAGCAGAGCAACCCGTTATTGAAAAAATAACTTGACAACATATAAACGTATAAACATATAAACATATAAACATATAAACATATAGACATATAAACATATAAACATATAACATATAAATATATAAGAAGCCAGTAAGAATTTGGTATAATATATATTCTAGAACCACAACTAGGGTTATATAATTTATTACTCATGCTCTATCTACTGCAGCCAAGCAGAGCAACCCTCAGCTGGTGCTGAAAACTCAATGACATACATTGTCTTCGAAGTGATGTCAAGGAGGACAACATCAGGCTTTGTGGCTCTTAAAAGCCTGGTGGTAGAGAATGAGTAATTCCAATAAATTCGGCACCTCTCATTCCCCACAACAGATTCAATCTCCCTGGGGCATAAGGCAGCACTGGTGTTTTGTCGATACCATATGAGTGTCTAAGATGGTAATAGAGAACTCGCAGAGCAGCATTATGTCGATGGATGTAGCCTGCAGTTGCATGCACAGAACAAGAAGACAGGATGTGCATGATCGTCTCTGGTGCTCTATGACACACCCTGCAACTGATATCAGGAACATCCATGTGCATTACTCTGCTGCGGTATGACAATGTGTTGATGACACCATCTTGACATGCCAGTATGAAACCCTCAGTCTCAGATTTCAGGGCTGCTGACTTCAGAAAAGCAAAAGTCAGTGGCTTGGACAAGCCTTGCTCCTCAACATGCCTGTAGAAAACACCATGCAAGGACTTGTCCTTATGTTGCTGCAACAGGAGTCTGGACTCAGCAGTCTTTATTCTAGCCCTGAGCTGATTAGGCTCATGCTCCTCCTCCGATCAGTGCGAAAATCGAGACCAAGGGTATCTGCCGCATGCTGTGCTGCCTTATATAGGAAGGCCCCAACCCCTGCAACTTCATGGTCATGAACCAGCTGCATAAGGGGATCAGAGCATCTTTGTATGCTGCAGGCAAACTGTAAGGCCACCCTGTTGTGCAGATTCTCCAAACCAAGTAGACCTCTGCCCCCTTCATGCCTTGGCAGGTATATTCGGGCAACAGAAGAGCGGGGATGTAAACTTCTCTCCATGTGCATCCTTTTTCGGGTTTCCCTGTCCAGGTCCTGGAGCTCATTCCGATTCCACTTAACCACTCCAAAAGAGTAGGTGAGAACCGGCACAGCGAGCATGTTGGTGGCTTCAACTTGTCCATATTATTATTATTATTATATTATTATTATTATTATTATTATTATTATTATATTATTATATTCTCCACCAAATAAGTTGGTTAAGATGGCGATATACAGCATTGATAGTCAAATCTTTGGAAATAATCCATTCCAGAGATTTATATAAATCATCCAATATCATTAAATACGACCAGAAGAGTCTCAAATTTATAGCATTAAGTTGCAAATTCAAAGCAGTGCAAATTCTCGCATCTATACTTGCGGATTTCGACAATCAGTCACAGAAATTGTGACCTGTTGGAGCAGCCGACGTCAGTAACGGCAAGAGCAGAGAATTGCGGGAGCTCCTGGGCGAGCCAGTAAGAATTGGTATAATATATATTCTAAGAACCACAACTAGGGTTATATAATTTATTACTCATGCTCTATCTACTGCAGCCAAGCAGAGCAACCCGTTATTGAAAAAATAACTTGACAACATATAAACATATAAACATATAAACATATAAACATATAAACATATAAATATATAAACATATAAACATATGAATATATAAACATACAAACATATAAACATATAAACATATAAACATATGAACATATAAACATAAACATATAAACATATAAACATATAAACATATAAACATATAAAATATAAACATATAAACATATAAACATATAAACATATAACATATAAACATATAACATATAACATATAAAATATAAACATATAAAATATAAACATATAAACATATAAACATATAAACATATAAACATATAAAATATAAACATATAACATATAAACATATAAACATATAAACATATAAACATATAAACATATAAACATATAAACATATAAACATATAAACATATAAACATATAAACATATAAAATATAAACATATAAACATATAAACATATAAACATATAACATATAAACATATAACATATAACATATAAACATATAAACATATAAACATATGAACATATAAACATATAAACATATAACATATAAACATATAAACATATAAACTATAAACATATAAACTATAACATATAAACATATAAACATATAACATATAAACTATAAACATATAAACATATAAACATATAAACATATAGACATATAAACATATAACATATAAACATATAACATATAAACATATAAACATATAAACATAAAACATATAAACATATAAAATATAAACATATAAACATATAACATATAAACATATAAACATATGAACATATAAACATATAAACATAAAACATATAAACATATAAACATAAAACATATAAACATATAAACATAAAACATATAAACTTATAAACATATAAACATATAACATATAACATATAAACATTTAAACATTTAAACATTTGAACATTCAAACATTTAAACATTAAGAGAAATGCCAAACCGTCGACTTGAATCTTATACCTCACTTAGCTCGGTCAATTAAAATACATTTATCGAGAACAAACAATTGATTGGGCACTGCTGCTCAATTCCTTGGAGTATAGATAATTTTTATTTTTCAAAAAACAAACTTTTATGACGTGAGTTGCTTCTATCAATTGCTCCTATTCTATCAAGACTAATTTTGTTTGTATATCCGACAGATCGCGAAAACTACTTAAACAATTCCGATGAAATTTTAATAATTCAGTATGATATATGGAGAGTATTTTTAAAACTTCAGAAGTGTCCGTTGTGGAATCTGTTTGCATAGAATGAAGAAATTCGGCCGAAATTCAACTTGGGCGAAAGAAAGGGGTTATTTATTAAAACGGCCAAATAGCTGTTGTTGCTTTTCCCAATGTAAGAATATCTTCCATAGAAGTAAGGCGCTTTTCCCATGAATCAATTATTCTCAAACATTGATTGTTTTACCAAAAAAAAATAGAAGGTAGCTTTCGATAGAAATATTGAAGAATATGCATAACAGTTCGTTTACTGTCAGTATTCCTCATTAATAGCATCAATGCTCCCCATTCAAACAATGCTGACACATTGATGTGAATCTTACTATAATCTTGTTACTTTGGATCAGATGAAGATAATAATGTTGATAATCGCTACGGTTTCAATTTCAATCATGTTTGACTTTTTTACTTTCCTTGCCCTTTTACCATAGGTAAGGAAAGTATTGCCTTCCAAAAAAAATTAAAGTACCCTAATTTCAAGTTTTCTATACGTTTCAAGGTCCCATGAGTCCAAAAACATTATTTTTGGGTGTTGACCTGTGTGTGTATGTGTGTATGTGTGTATGTGTGTATGTGTGTATGTCTGTGAACACGATAACTCCATTTCTAATTAACCAATTGCCTTGAAATTTTAAACTTAAGGTCCTTATACCATGAGGATACGACAGTAAGAAATTCAATAAAATTCAATTCAAGATAGCGGAAAAAATGGCGGATAATTACTCAAAAACCATGTTTCTCACGGTTTTCTCGAAAACGGCTCTAACGATTTTCTTCAAATTTATAGCATAGATAGCTTTTTATAAGCCCTATCAACTGACATGAGTCTTATTTCTGGGAAAATTGTAGAAGCTCCGTAATATTCATGAGAAAAATGGCGGATAATTACTAAAAAACCATGTTTTTCACAATTTTCTCAAAAATGACTTGACCGATTTTTTCCAAATTCATAACCTGTATAGTTATTTATCAGCTCTATCAACTGGCATGAGTCTCCTTCCTGGGAAAATAATGGGGGGTCCACCCCATCCTTGAGAGATGGACTTTGTAACCTCCTTCTCGTGCATGAGGTAGAGCAGTTCATAAAAAGAACACAAATAGTGGAGATATTTCATCTGTAGAACAGCTGTTTTGACGAATTTAAAAAAAATCATCGAATTTCACAATTTATTTACACAAAGGAAAAAGTACTCTGAAAACAATTATATATACACACACTAGCAGGGCACCCGTGCTTCGCTACGGGAATTAAAAGATAAGATTATCTTTGTGAAACATTTATATTCCAAATTCTACCAAAATTGTTATAATCGTTTTTGAGGTTAGGCCACAACTTGACATGAGAATTATTGAGTCAAATCACTTGAATAATTATTGATGTGTTTGAACTGCTCTGTAGAATAGTAGTCCAATTGCAGAGAATTTCGTAGAATATTGGGCGGGGCTCGAGAGTCGACCTCGAATTTATTCATTGGCAATTGATATTTCCCGTTGACAGTTATCAAATTAGCAGTGATCATGTTATTTTTGCTTTTGCTTGATGCAATTGAAGATTAAATTTAAGTTGATTCGGAATTTTATGACTCTCGTATCCATGGATCTCTTGCTTATTCTGCAATTTTTGGCATAGCATAACACTTAATTTTTGTTCCACTTATCCAAAAGTGTGAAAGCAGACAATCCACTGATTCTTTCTTTCATGGAAGTCTATTCTTACAGAAGAGTCTATTCATAATAGTTAGTATAAGATTTATTGTGGTTGATTTCTCATGTCCTAAACTTCACTATCATAAATATCAAAGTGGGATGAATTTGCATAAATTTGAATAGAGTTTATTCAATCACTTTGATTATTGACGTTCATTATATGATTTCTTTCTTTGATCTTAGCTTGAAACCAAAAGCTTAGGGATGAAAATTTGGATGTAAACTAACATATGACTCAATTTAATTTCTAACTAAAATATAGGGGCGCCGAGCTTCGCTTGTTGTTTATTTATTTATAAACAGAACAAAATTATTTGAAATGATGGGGAAGGACTAACAGGCACAGCCCAAAACTGTTTCTTTCCCAAATTTTGATTTATACACTTTAAATAGTCCAAAAAGCAAGTTATGTTCAATACATTTGAATTCAGATCCAATTTTAATCCAAACATTTGAAAACAGAAAAGTTCTGATTTAGATTGTTTACAGACCAAATTGAATAACAAAAAACACTCACTAAGCACTTGAAACTGTAAAATAATGATAAACTTTGAAAATTATGATATACTCTAATTTAGGATGATATATCATGTCATGTCAACAAATCAGATTATTTTGATCAAGTCGATTAAAATTTCTAGATTCAACAGCTGGACATAATTCTATCTCTCTCCTACACAGGCACTCACATCTTCTGTTATCGACAGACAACGAAATTATCATCTGTTTTTCCAAGAATGAATAATTATTATCCTTTTCATGTCCTTCAGCGAGTTTTCCAGGGATGAGACCTAGTGCAATCGATTTTTATATCATAAACCTACTATGTTCCAAATTTCGTGGAAATCGTTAGAGCTGTTTTCGAGATCCGTTGGACATACATAACCATATAACCATATACAGAGATTGCTCTCTTAATATAATAGGATTGACAACTTTAGTATTGTGATCTATCAATATCAATAGGTTTGTCTTGTCTCATGTAATGACATCATGAAAGGAAATAGGAGCAGCTCATGGAATATTATGATTTTTTTATTATTTAGTTTTTAGCTGATATTGAAACATGAAAATATCAGGCCCAGTAGCACAGAAGCCTGTTCAATTTCAATCAGGTTTGAATTTCATGAGAATTAATCAGAGCAGGGTTTTTTCGAATAGAAGGCTTCTCTCATCAGTTCTCGTGGTATTTAGTCCGGATAATGAATTAACAGACAGTGCAACTGGCTCTCTCAAGGCCATGGCTGCGTACAAACATAGAGCGACAGAAGAACCAATACAACAGAAGCTGAAGAAATCAGTTCTATCACCTCACAATAAACATTACATTCAACTACCATATGTTTGGAGAGATCGATCTTAAATTTCTTCTGCTATAATCCGGTCACTTTCTGAATCTATTCTTCCAGATGTTCCATGAATACTGTAATGTTTTAAATTAATTGGGTCGCCAAATTTGTTGACTCAACTACAGCTATTGTAATCTTTTTCATTTGCACACACTCTCTCACGTTTTCAACAGATCATGGAAACTTCTTTTCCGATCAGCTGCTACTTGAGGGACCAATAATCCTTTCTCAAGGAACTTCAGAGAATTTTCCCAGAGTTGAGACCAGTTCCAAAATAATGTTTTTTGTCGCAAACCCACTATATTCCTGATTTAATAAAAATCGTTAGAGCCGTTTCGAGATCCATCCGACATACATACATATCCACAAACACACATATTCAAACAGAAATTGCTTTCTTAGTATAATCATAGAGAAACAATAGCATAAGTAGATGCCATGGCATAGGGCGTTTATGTCGCAACTTTTACTGTTATCGCAAGCCGATAGCCCACGTAGTTCTTTCCCGTGAAGCTTTATGACGCTGGTAGTCTCTCATATTGTGCCGTTCATACACCCTTACCCGGTCAAAACAGTAAAAATCAACAATAATCGACAGTAATCGGCTTGGGATAACAGTAAAAGTTGCGACATAAACGCCCTATACCATGGGATATCTACTTACGCTATTGTTTTTCTATCGTATAATTGACTTCAAAGATTATGATTTCATTCAATGAGAGCTCATTTCACAAAATAATAACAGCTGGCATCAGCAGCAAAAATGTCAAACATGATTGAAATTGAAACAGTAGCGATCATCAACATTATTATCTTCATCTGATCTAAAGTAACCAAATTATAGTAAGATTCACATCAATTTGTCAGCATTGTTTTAACGGGGAGCATTGATGCTATTAATGAGGAATACTGATAGTCAACGAACTATTATGCATATTCTCTAATATTTTTAGAACAAACAATCAATGTTTGGGAATAATTGATTCATGGGAAAAGCGCCTTACTTCTATGGAAGTTACAGTATTTTTACATTAGGAAAAGCAACAACAGTTCTTTGGCCGTTCTAATAAATAACCCCTTTCTTTCGCCCAAGTTATATTTTGGCAGAATTTCCTCATCCTTTGCAAATAGATTCCACAACGGACACTTCTGAAGTTTTAAAAATACCCTCCATTTATCATACTGAATAATTAAAATTTAATCGAAACTGTTTAAGCAGTTTTCGCGATGTCGGATATACAAACAAAATTAGTCTTGATAGAATAGGATGAGTTGATTGAAGCAACTCCAGTCATAAAAGTTTGTTCTATGAAAAATAAAAATTATCCATACTCCAAGGTATAGCTCCGATTAAGCAGCAGTGCCCAATCAATTTGTTCTCGATAAATGCATTTTAATTAGTTCTTCAATTTGGTGCCAACCTAATGAAGTCATCTCAACTTGATGCCAACCTGACAAAATTATTAATTTAGTTGCCAGTTGTAGTCAACAACTGTTTTGAAGAGGTACTCTCTCTAGATTATAGTTCTATAGTAGCATATGATATGGACATTTCAATTATAATTAAGAGATTGGGAGAAGAAGAATATACATGCTAAAAGACGAACTTTACACCCTTAAAAACCACCCTTAGAGTTGAAATATCGCCAAAAGATTTCTTAGTGAGCACCTAGGACGTATGAGGAAGCTATATTCCAAGTTTTGTTGCAATCCATCCTGTAGCTTCCAGAAATCGTGATCAGTGAGTCAGTGAGATAAGAATTTTATAAGTATTATAGATATACAGTAGTGTGATCGTAGTTTCAAATAGGTTGCCGCCAATCGTCATTATGTTATTCCCCTAAATTAATCTCCCTTTTAAGAATGGGGCTTATAGTTCAATGAGCAAGGAAAGTTGTGTGAGTGTACCACACCAGATTTTTACTTTTGATGCCAGCTGTTATTACTAGTAGTTCTGTGAACAGTAGACCTCACGCAGTATTCTCATCCACAAGTACCTGATTGAAACTATAGACCTTATGGAAATACAGCAATAGACTGAATACATATTATGAAAAAACATATGAATACACTAGCTTATGATCAAAATAAGAATCTTCCAGTAGTATTTATTTATTTAATTCATATCACTTGAAAATGGCATAAATGACCGAAACATGTTGTGATAAAATATTTTAAAAAAAGGGTACTAAGATTTTTATTTTCTTTATATTTATATTACAAGTAGCCCTATACAGGAAAGAGATAAAGCAATAGACTGGCTTCTCCACACATCTGTGTAATCACTTGTCAGCTGATTTATGATGAATTAATAATTATTCTATAGTCTGATTTTCACTCTAATATTGGCGTATGAAGGAGGCTCCTTTTTCCTTTTATATTATCCTTGAAGTGCAAAATTTTCAAAAACCTTGTATATACGTCGACGCGCAATTAAAAAAGGAACATACCTGTCAAATTTCATGAAAATCTATTACCGCGTTTCGCCGTAAATGCGCAACATATAAACATTTAAACATTAAAGCCGGCTCCAGACATGCATCATTCGGCAAACACCGAGCAGCGACTCGCCGAATCGCTAGTAGTGTGGATGGATGTTTGTCCATTCAGCAAGCAGCAAAAATTCGTGCTCGTTGTTTCAGCCGGCTCCAGACATGCGGCATTCGGCGAACATCTAGCATACTCGCCGTCGCCGAATCACGAGTAGTGTGGATGGATGTTTGGTATTCGGCAAGCAGTGAACATTCGGGCTCGTTGTTTTCCCGGTCGGTGTGGGACTTTTGAACACATCAAAGTGGACGAATGTTCATGTGAAATGTACATACCATATGTTAATATAGAACTACTACCTCTCCGAAACAGATGGTTAAAATTGGTAACTAAATTAATACCCTGTCCAATTTTGTAAGGTTGGCATTAAGTTGATGAAGGTTTCCAAACAAGATTTGAGTTCTGTCACATTATTATCATGGGCGTACAAGAAAAATGCAATTTTGTGCAATTTTTCCAAACTTTGATTTTTCATCATTTTCAATTAATTCTATAAACTATGAATATTAAATCATATCTAATCAAATAATCAATTATCAAACAAATGAATAATATTCCATTTCTTGCAGTATGATATTATTTTGTGAAAAATCACTATAAGGAAATTATGATTGATGTTAGAAATTAGAAATTGATTTCATGAGAAATTTACTTTTATGGATTTAGTGGATTTTCCTTGTATGCCCACGTATGTTAGTACCAAGTTGAAGAGCTTATCTATATTATAATAAAGAAAAAAACTGGCTTATACACGTACGGGATAGGAAAATTATGTTTCATGCATCATCACGCCTAAACTACTGGACTGAAATTAACTTGAAATTTTGCATATAATTAACCGAAGATGGTTTTAGACCTACTTTAAGCTCTTCACGATTCTACTCGCTCATGTTCTTAATTAGTCAACTTTCAAAATAGACCCTTGCTGAGCACGGGTTACCTGCTAGCTAATGAATAATTCAAATATTGTTGAAAACTAGATAATAACCAGTCCCGTCCAGGTTATTGAATTATTTAAATATTTCTACAAATGTTTCTTCTTAATCAATTGAAGTTAAAATTCTAGGGCTTTTCATGTCCTATACAGTTATTGACCCGGGTACATAAGGTTAGTTTGGTTTATTTATAAAAGCAGAATAAGCAGGAAGAGCATCTCCAATATCGAGATCCATGTTTATATATTTATTTGGTTAGCACAAACAATACAATGATCGAGAAAGAAAAAACAGGCTATTGCCTTTAACTTTTCCAATTTCCTAATTTAGTTTTAAATTGTCCAAATATTATACATAGGTTATGTCCATTTCAATTTCTACACCAAATCACAATCTGAAAATATAGATTTGAATAAAAAAAGCAATTTTAAATTTGGATAGATTGATAGTAAAACTTTCGTAAAAACATGAAACAAACTTAAATTCACAAAAAAAGAATGAAAACACTTAAATTTTGAGCTTGAAAATATCACGTTCACCTTAGCTACGTAACAGCTCTTTCATGTTGACGGTAGATGACATTCAGTTGACGAGTATTTGCTATTCCCAAAACGAGCAACTGCTCGGCAAACCACGCATGTGTGTAGATGTGTGCTCGTTAATCGTCAAATATCTAGACGAATAGTTCGCCGAACGCCGAACATTCGCTGCTTGCCGAATGACACATGTCTGGAGCCGGCTTAAGAGAAATGCCAAACCGTCGACTTGAATCTTAGACCTCACTTCGCTCGGTCAATTATGTGAAATGAGCTCTCCTTGAATGAAATCATAATCATTGAAGTCAATTATACTAAGAAAGCAATTTCTGTTTGAATATGTGTGTTTGTGGATGATATATGTCGGACGGATCTCAAAACGGCTCTAACGATTTTGATTGAATCAAGAATATACTGGATTTGCGTTATTTTTGGAACAGGTTTCAACTCTAGGAAAATTCGCAAAAGTTCCTTGAGAAAGGATTATTGATTGGTTCCTCAAGTAGCAGCTGATCAGAAAAAAGTTTTCCATAGTTTGTTGAAAACGTAAGAGAGTGTGAGCAAATGAAAAATATTATAATAGCTGTAGTTGAGTTACCAATTTTGGCGACCTTATTTTAAAACAATGCAGTATTCATGGAACATCTGGAAGAATAGATTCAGAAAGTGACCGGATTATAGTAGAATAAATTTAAAATCGGTCTCTCCAAACATATGGTAGTTGAATGTGATGTTCATTGTGAGGTGATAAAAATGCGACTAATTTCTTCAGCTTCTATTGTATTGGTTCCTATGTTGCTCTATGTTTGTACGCAGCCGTGGCCTTGAGAGAGACAGTTGCACTGTCTGTTAATTCATATCTGGACTAAATACCACAAGAATCAATCAGAGAAGACTTCTATTGAAAAAACCCTGCTCTTATTAATTAATTTCTCATGAAATTAATTAATCCTGATTGAAATCAAACATGCTTTTGTGCTACTGGGCCTGATATTTTCATGTTTCAAAATCAGCTGAAAACTAAATCGAAAAAACGTAATATTCCATCAGCTGCTCCTATTTCATTTCATGATGTCATTGCATGGCACAAAACAAACCTATTGATATTGATAGATCACAAGTAAATACTAAAGTTGTCAATTTAGATAGAAATTAAATTGAGTTACATGTTAGTTTACATCCAAATTTTCATCCCCAAGCTTTCGGTTTTAAGCTTAGATCAAAGAAAGAAATCATATAGGCTAATAGTAGTCAATAATCAAAGTGATTGAATGCTAATTCACATTAAAATGATCCCACTTTAATATTCATTATAGTAAAGTCTAGGACATAAGAAATCAGCCACAATAAGTTATACTAACTATTATGAATGAACTTTCGTATATAAATGGACTTCCATGGAAGAAAGAATCAGTGGATTGGCTGCTTTCACACTTTTGGATAAGTGAAACGAAAAGTAAGCGACAAGCTATGCCGAAAATCCCAGAATAAGCAAGAGATCCATGGATAGGCTACCAGAGTCATCAAATTCCGAATCAACTTAATTTGGAATTTAATGTTCAATTGCATCAAGCAAAAACAAAAATAACATGATCACTGCTAATTTGATAACTGTCAACGGAAAATATTAATTGCCAATGAATAAAGTCGAGGTGGACTCTTAAGCCCGCCCCATATCCTACAAAATTCGCTGCAATTACACTACTCTCCTACAGAGCACTTCCAACACATTAATTAATTATTCGAATGATTTGACTCAAGTATTTTCATGCCATGTTGTGGCGTAATCTCAAAAACGATTATAGCAATTTTGGTAGGATTTAGATTATAAATGTTTCACAAAAATAATTGTATCTTTCAATACCCGTAGTGAAGCACGGGTGCCCTGCTAGTTTCTTGATAATTTAGCAGGAGGTCTAGGTTGAACGGATAAGGCGAATAGGGAGGAATGGTTGTTATACAGCAGATGGTTATTGAAAAGCATATTATTACCGTTATCTCTTCGACAGTGAGAGAGTGAGAGCGGGACAAATAATGGGACTGGCAGTGATGACGTCATTACGTGGACAGTGTACTTGTGTAAGGGAGCTGACCGCTGGGCGCAACTTGTGTATGTCCATTCAATCATTATGAAATTGCATTTTTAATAAGATTATTCAATGTTATGTGGAAGATGACCAAAAATTCCTATGAATAAGAAAAATATGCATTATTATTGTAGTGTGTTAAAACACTAGAACAATTTGAAATATCCAAACACCTCCAAAAATATGAATCTAATTGAATCAACGAACAAATCAATTTCAAATCAATCGCAATCTTCTCACACATTATACGAATTGGACTGTGTCAGCCCTCGTAAAGCAAGCGCCCCTAGCTCCTCCTTAGAAGTGCAATAGATTCCTCATTTTTTATCAAACATTGAATGTTTTTCAAATATTTACGTTGAAACACAGTGTGTAAATCACAATAAAGTTAAATAATATTCAAGTTTGGTACAAGGACGCTCCACAAAGGGCTCCACAATTTTGGACCCCCCTCCACAAAAATTACTGCCTTCTCGCCACCCTGGGAACCTCTGCACCATAAGAGTAATTATTGCTCAGATACGTTGAAAATCATTCGCCTGCTACTCCCGTTGGAAGGGTGATCACTTGAGCCAACTCCTCTGAAAAGGAAAAAAGGATTGATCAGTCATTAGAGGCCGAACTTACACTGTAGTAATTTTGATTTTTTTCTCGTGACTGGATAATCTATACTTATCTAAATGATATTAAATTAATATCAGAACTAGAATATATCTGGTAAGCACATCAATGCTTTTTCTTGTGTGCACTAACTGGACCGTTTGTAGTTTATTTAATTTACTGATAAAATGGAAAATATATTATGCTGATTCACTGAATGAAGAGCAACAAATTTAGGTGCATTTGAATTAGGCGGACATTTGAACAAAACGCCTAGCTGTCGGCTGTCTCAACGTTTGTTTATCTCTATCCCTTGTTTACGGCTCAGTTTCGTATTCTTTGGCGCGTCACTTCGCGGTAGATGTAATGGGCGACTTTTGTTAACGCATTCCTCATGTCAAACGAGAAACAGAGAGATATGGAGAACAGAAACTGCGACCGAGAGTCTAAAGGAAGAAGAGAGAATGAATATGGAACTCCGGAGAAAAGAAGGAGTTGGATGTCGTGCGAGAACTAAGTGGGAGGAGATGGAAGCAGGAAAATCAGAAAGCAGTGTTGGGTGAGGAAGCAGGAATAGAGAAGAGAGAATTAGAGAAAAGAGTTGTGATTGAAAAAAAATGCTGATGGAGAAAAACAACGTGAGAAGAGTAGAGAAGAGAGGAGGAGAAGGAGAGTTTGTAAGAGAAAACAGGAGCATTGTAGAAGGGTGAGTTATAATGCTTCCATGTTCTCATAAATAAATAAATAAATAAGTAGATAAATAAATAAATAAGTGAATAAATAAATAAATAAGTAAATAAATAAATAAATGAATAAATAATGGAAGGTAATGAAGTTGGTTATAATATGAGGTGAAGAAGTTGGAAGACTGAGAGGTGGGAGAGAAACAAGAGGGGAGAAGAGATGGCAAAGAATACGGCAAAAACAGAAAAATAAGGAATCAAGGAAGTAGGAGAAGAATGATATTGGGCAAAACTTTTCTAGGACGAGAAAGAAAGAGCGAGGAGAGGTGAGAAAGAAGGAAGGAAGAAAGGAAAAATAAAGATGAGGGAAAATAAATATAAATTATTGAGGAAGAAGGAGAAGAGAATACAGAAAAGCAGGGGAGAGAAAAATGGAGGAAGAGAAGAAAGAAAGGTGGTAGCTGTGAGAGTTCTAGAGGAGAACGTGGATGAGAAGAATATAAAATTTGATAAGAGCATAGAATGAGATAATAGATGAATAGAAGAATGATAGATATTCTTAGATTAATATGGGACCAAATAAATTACATGAAAAAATGAAAAGAAACAGAGCATGAGAGCGAGACAATAGAAAATTGAAAGAGAAAACGGACAGTAAGTAAGGAGAGAGGTTGCCGCGAGACGATTACATTCGCTCACAGCTAATTCCTGCACTATTCCAGATTCCAGGGACTATTTTCGAACCACTGTTATTTTTCCAACTCGTCAATCTTCAAAGCAGTGAAAGTCCGATTTTAGGTCTCTGCTAACCACTTAGTAACAAATGTCCTTGTTCGCTAAAAATGGCATGGATCTTACTTCCACGTTCAGTTTGAGAAGAGGAATCTATTTCGGGAAAGTAATATTTCTCATCATTCATCTCAGAAAGGCATGAAATGTGCTAATCTATTTGTTTCTTTTCTATCTAGCGAGTTATCAATGATGAATGATTGGATGACTAGGCTGTGGAGTCGATAAAAGAAATTGGTTTAGTAAAATTCTCAAAACAAGAGGGAGAAGAAGGTGAAGAATAAGAAGAAGAAGAAAAAGAAAAAAGAAGAGGAAGAAAGTAGAATGACCTGTTCACTATTCTAGAACTGGCGTGACGGTGAAAAAATGGAAAAGGGTGCACTCAGTCCTATATTTGTACCTGAGGTTCTTTTCCAGCCCTTTTACCACCCTAAACAAGCGATTATATGAAGTCTATCTTTTTCGAGTGTTGTTTGATGACAGATGTGATCCTATCTGTTTCCAGGAGTTGCAGTGTCCTCCAACTGCACGATTCACTTATCATTATTCATATCCTTGAAATGCCTTTTTTCAACTGAGGGTGATACCTACATTACCCTAGACTTGTGCGTCGGTGAAGGAATCTAAGATTGAGAGTGATGGGAGAACCTACAAAGTGAGATGTAATCCGAACAACTAGGAAGAGTTATTGCAACTCTCTTGTCTGTTGGCCGAACTTTCCTCTAGAGTAGGCTTACTAGAGTGCTAGAGTACTGATAGCACGGAGCTTTATGTTAATCGGATTGGCATAACTATTTCTAATACGGCTAATACGACTTTCCCACCAACAGAAATCAGTACCAACAAATAATAATTATCATCGCAATCCTTAGTAGGCGGTCCTACTTGCGACGACAATCATTCCACAAGTAATTGAATAAGAGTATGATGTTGAAACACTCCACTTCTCATGAAATTTTGAAGTATATTTAATTCCTGACAAAGCAATGTAATACACTAGGAGTGCCTGACGAATAATTGGTTAGCTGTTGCATTAACGCTACCCATTTCAGAGATTTTGTATTTATAGGTATAATCTACAATCTAAATGGGTATAGGTACAATCTATATTCGGATGAGAAACAGTTTTAAACTAATTCTGTTGTATCTCTCTCAATCATGGTTTTGATTTTGTGCCTGTGAAAATGAAATTTAAAGAATGAATAATTTAGAAATTGCAAGAATAATGCATCGCAAAGATGATTTAGGAATCATTCTTGTATTTCTCATTATTTCAGTCGTAATATATTGTAAGTAAGTCAGGAATATTAATTCATAACAGTATCACGAAAGTTGAAACTAAATCTCCAACGAAATAATAGCCACATAACTACTTCAAGAGATTCAAAAAATATATTCTCAGCAGTCTTCATATTATAGTAACTGTAGGCTAAACCAGGTTCTGCTCGCTTGTGGAAACTTCTTACATATCAATATTGTATATCTTTTCGATAAATAATTCATTCAAACTCAAACTATGAAAGCAATTCTTGGGAGGAATCCTGTTTGCTTTCATGGTTTCATAAATATATGAGTAGACTTAATTTCAATCTGATGTTTTACTCATTGTTGACAACATTAACACAGACTTCATCAATTACGATTTTGATAATAAGAATGGCATACTCTAAAATATTCTGTGACTAGTTATCATCATCAACAAACTGGATGGTTATAGCTCTCTTTTGAATTGATGAATCTTTCAGAATGAAAATAAATTGATGAACCGAGTGAAACAAACACATTCTGATTAGATCACTTATACATACAAAGGGTTGAAGCACCGATCGGTATCTTGACAAGGAGATTAGAACTGCATTCGGTCATCAAGAAACAATGCTCGAATGTATTCTGAGAGCGCGGCTGTCGTGAAAATAGCCAGCGTTGGATTGTGTGCTGCCTAAACAGTAGTGACCAGATGTGCGTTCGCCTATAAATAAGTTTCTCGCGTGCTTTACAAAGCTAAGCCAAGCGCGTCAAGCGAGTCCGTACAGCACGCCGCTGTCCCCCCGTGCTTTATTCGCCTCATTATTGTAGCGTCTCCCATTTCACTTGCAGCCCGTAATAACCTATCTTTTCATCTCAGTCTGAATGTTTATAGAAGTGGCTCGCACTTTTGACTGGGTTGGACTCTATTAAAATTATAGAGAAAGCTTGCCAGATATGACACTCAACTGAAAAGAAATGATAAAATCACTGACATTAACAGAGTACTATCATATGTTTGTAGAAACTGAAATTTTGCAAATTTTTCATGTATGATGAGCATTGAATATTAGATTGTAATTTGACAAAAATGAGATTTTATGTAGATCCTACATGAAATTTGCAATTCTATCGGCTCTCAAAGGTGTTATATCTCTACTTTAAATAAATGACTTTCTACTTTTCTCTCGAATGTTTTCTCCCTCATCTTCCTCCTCCTCCTCCTCGCCTCATTCCATCACTTCCTCGTCATCTGATTTCAACTCTCGTCTTCTAGTTTTTTTCCTTTTTTCATAAACATTTTCCACCTTTTTTTTCGTGGTTACTTTGTCTTCTATGCTGCTCTCGAAGGTACAGCCAAGCAGAAGCCAGAATCGTGAGATAAATTGGGGCAGATAAGGAGTTGTGTGCATCGTATGCATCCAGACTCGAGCCAGACTGGAGCGAGTTTGTGGTCCACCCTAATCTGGCTACATCAGCAACTGGGCTACCACTTGATCTTTTGGTCTCTGATGCATCTGTCCTCAGCTAACAATGTTACCAGGTCGATTAGTCGCTTTTTATATCCATGTGTATAACCATCATGTGCTATAACTACCTGCAGAGTGTCTACTTCATAGGTATAACCTTCATAGACCATAACCAAAGTAACTATCAATAGGGTGTGTAGGTAAATTTTATGTATTAGAATTTTAGTTTCTAATGCACCCCACATACGAACAAATAACGACTTCTACTCCAGTATGATACGATTCATTTGACTCGAGGTTAATGGGATACGGGAGAGTTGTCTTGTTAAAAATATACATTCTCAGAGTTTTTCAAAGAAGTTTTTTTACTGACTTTGAAATGATTATGGGTTGAAGTTTAGAGCAAAAAACGCTTGTGATTCCTGAAACAATCATTCTGTCTGGTATTCATCTCTCTAAGGACAGCAATTATCAAATTATACTGGAAGGAGAATTCAATTATTAATAAAGCAATCGAGAGTCATTGTCTATTGAGAGAAATAATGAAAAATAGAATTGGGTATCTGTCACCCTTTAGAGGCCTATAGCTTGTTAAAGCACAAGCTAATAATATCAATAGTCAGCTGGTAACATGAAACAGGAAAGAATTGCTTAGAATGGAAGACAATTGAACTAATAGCTTGTATTTTATCATACAACAGGGCCGTGAGTTTGTTTGAATAAGTGATATTTGTTTTACTTTAATGCATGAGTTTAACAACTCTAAGATTATTCTCAATTATGTACCCTTATTCAAAGTGTTTAGAGCATTGATTGACATTTATCTGGCATCGATTAAGAAATAAGCCCTAGTATTTAGGGCCACCTCCATGTTACGATAGCCTCCGATTTTGATTATGTCACATTATAACCATTACATGGCTTATTATAGTAATATAAGCAATGATGAGGTTCAGATTTGAAAGCCAAAAAATACGATTTTACAAAAGTCATGCTGTATTGATGGTGAAAAGTATGAATAAATATGAACGTATGATGGTGGTAGCATATTTTTCACAGCATTTTTTTCAACTCTTCCTGGCAGTCTCTTACCGACCACTTCCGTTTCTCTCAACGGAAGCTGGATGTTAGTGAAATTTATTGAAAGAGATATATTTTGACGGGAAATGAGCGATACATCATCAGATATAAATATATTCCCTATTATATAAAAATCCTATATGTATATTACACTGCGAGTGACGTGTTACATTGTGAGATCATGCACTTGATATGCACTCTTGTACTAGATTCAGTGTCATGTTTTAATAGGACACTCAGATTTTTCTGGGAGAATGGTGAGATATTATCTAGCTCAAGGTACAGTTTCTATATGGAATGGAGAGGTAAATCTATGTCAGCACATCGGATTTTGAATGAAGTTATGAAAAATAAGAAAACATAAGAAAACAGGAATGAGAGATAGAGATAAATAGAACACACGAATAAATAGAAAAAACGAGAAGAGGGTATGAAGAATTGTGGTGATCGATGATGATGATAATCACAAGGAGGAGAATTCGGAGGAAAATGAGGAGAAAAATGGTGTGTAAGTAGGAGAGTTGGAGAAGGTGAACTAATAGAAGTTTGACACACCTACTCTTACTTTTTACTTTTTGTGTAGTATGCGGAAATCGCCCATCTATGTCATTCATGGGCGATCTCTGCATGCGACACTGGACATGTGGAAAAAAGTTATAGGTATTAATTTAACCTATAAAATTACTAACTAGTTTTTTTATACATGTTTTAGAAAAGAATATTATGATCACTCTGACACATATTATTATTGTGAGGTATCATTGTGAGGTCAATTAGGACTAAGCTCATTATTATCAAATTTTGTATGTATAATATAATTTTTTTTTTGACAATAAACTCCTTCATTGGCAATCAGAGAAATTATTATTATTATTATTTTCCTCTCTTTCCCACTTAGACCATCACTTCCATCCCACTTCCAAAGATTGTTGACTTGTGAGCATGAACTTTGTCCAAAAGATGGTAGAAAAACAGAAGTATTTTTACAAATAATTTTCAATTTAGTACAAATTATATTATAACGGACTTAATATTCGGGACTAAAGCATCGATCAACTTCCAAATACTTCCACTGGATGTAAATTAGATGGATAACAGAGAGTCGTCGAGGTTTCTATTCAAAAGTTAATAATAATATGGAATTGATATGTCAGGCTGGCCACTAACGGTAGGGCATGCATGATTCACACGACGTCATGAATCTTTGTGTCATCAAAGCGGAAGGCTTCGTGCAAAATTTTTGAGGTTAGGTTTTTGTATCTCCGATTCTTTGTTGTTTATTTTTCATAGCTGATCTATTTGAGGTTAAATTATTTTTCTATCATTATAGTTTGTGATTTTCAAGTTGTTCATTTAATGTTATTGGTTTTTCATTTTATGTTAGAAGCCTCTCACTGATGACAAAACATGCATGATTAACATGTCTGTGTGCATGATAAACTTGCATGTACATACGGAGGCATCTCCTACCAATAATGGCCAGCCTTATTGCAACAGTTTATTAGAACCTCAAAGATAGATGATTTCAAGTTTCAAATGATATCAGTTAAAAACATTATTTTAATAGTGATGATAATTTTAATTAGTTTACATTTAAAATTTCAACCACAATATTTTCCAGTGATCTCCCACACTCGATAGGACTCATTCTTGATTATAGAATCATGGTTGATTGTTCACTCCACAAGGCACGTCTCAGCTAAAATCAATATTATTGGCTCTATGATGAAATGTTGAAAACACTGTCTGCACATTACAATGTTATATTTCTTGAAAACTTGTATAATCAAAACTCAAACTAACCAATAATTGAATGGTATCATAATAATTATATGATATACTGTAGTTTATTAAGAATGATTGGTTGGAAGATTTTTATATAATTTATTTTGAATACTGAAAAGTATAATCTACAATTCAATTCATTCCATCATTGAAAACAGTTCAGCTATCCAAGGCCCTTATCTCAGGCGTGAAGTCCATCCTGTTAGCTAACAGTGACATTTGTTTACAGTCTTCTCAGTTTTTCTTGTAGCCTGCAGTCAGACCTCAGCCTCCAGGTGTGTCTTATCATATATTTCTCTTTCATAAAGCTGGTTCTACTTTCGAGAGGAAGTGAAGCAAAAAATTACTCTCCAAATGTTCTCAGATTGTGAATTGGTGATGAC
Source organism: Nilaparvata lugens (assembly GCF_014356525.2). Taxonomy (NCBI): domain Eukaryota; kingdom Metazoa; phylum Arthropoda; class Insecta; order Hemiptera; family Delphacidae; genus Nilaparvata; species Nilaparvata lugens. The sequence goes on from NC_052507.1 coordinate 37,344,320, forward strand.
CTCAGCATGTTGAATCCTTCAAGAATAGTTAATGGTCGCCTTACAAATTGAGGAGCTAAAGGTCATTCATTTTCTGATGACATTTGACGAAGTTGGTTTGAAATTATTCCAAGTTAAGTCAAAAATCAGTTTATTTCCAAATATTTCTAAGATTGTAAATGTTACATACAGTGCTTAAAATTGAACAATATACAAATCAAAAATGAAACAACACGTGTTTATCATACTATTATACCTAATGATTTACAGTGTAACAGGTATAATTTTATTATAATAATTTCAGTTGTAATTTCACATGGGAATGTGCCTACATAGGTGTAAAACCTGTGCGTAGACCTGTTCGAGCAAAATATAGAATTAATAAGGAGCGAATCATTCAAAATAATTCGGCTAACCTACTAAACAAGATAATAATAGTTAACAAGAAACTAAATATGACAAAGAAAATGATACAGAGAAATATTGTAAGTTATCAGTTTGACAATTTTGCTAAGAAATTCATCGAACCTCCATCTTTCCATTTTCAATCAAAGAATGTTTTTCCTCGTTGGAGTATTCGATTTACTATTCAATTTCAAATTTACTCGAATAGGTTCTTTTGGAGTAATACATTCTATTTGATTCTTTTGATATCCTTTCATCCCCATGTTGATCATACTTAAATTGTATTTTCCAGTTAATTATGTTTGAGTTACTTTTCTCAATTATTTGATTTGAGAAAAACTATGTTAATTTTCAATTGTACTCTTTTCTACTTTTCAGAACTAGTGGCTGGAGCTAAAGGCTTCTGTGTAGGGATGTCAATCCCGGGATCCCGGGATCCCGAATCCCGGGATCCCGGTCCATTTTTGATACCTAACAATCCCGGGATTTTTCAGCGTCAATCCCGGGATTTTCGGGATTGGAAACCTGAAATTGTGAATCACATTTTTCCAAAAACAATCCAATATGGAATTTATTTATGGTGATGAATATGAGTTTCTATAACTAATTTATTGTTCTAAGTGTTTGACTAATTCATTTTACAGGCACAGTCTACAGTTATATATACATAATAATGATTGTATACTGTAGCCTACTCTTTACTGGCTTAATAGAATTCGCATTATCAGTTCGCATAATTGGCAGAATGGTTGTTGATTGGTTGTTATGCCTCTACGTTTGTTTCTGTTTACGCAGCACCACAATTACCAGTCTAGACGGTGGAATATTTGCAATAGTGCTGATGGCATTTCCTTGAAATGCATTCCGAACTTTGAAAAGACTTCAGAAATCAGAAATAAAAAAGCACGATTCACTCACTGTCTAATTATTCCTCTCCTCTTCTCTTTCTCTATCATAAGTAGAATATCTAGTTGAAGTAAATATTATAGTTGCTCTACGAAATTTCATTTAGTATAGTGTAGTGGTTCAGCTTTCGCAGTGGTTTGGTCGGTATGGCGTTACTGTTTTACAAAAAGTATTCTATTTTATTATTAATATTATTAATTCAAGTGATATCAATTCACTTTAAAGTATTTGACGTAATTAAAGTGTGAGCTCTATCCCGTCCTGATGTAGGATAGAAATGCTTTTGTCTACATAAAAAAGACTCTGATGAGAGTTATCTTGCTTTCCTCAGTTCTCACTATCATCTAGGATACAGCAAATTCAAGGTAGGACATGAAATAAAACAGTTACTCCTATAATCTTGAAAACATTTATAGAAATAGAATGTTCAATTTTAATATTATTCCCAAATATATTTTTTTATTTTAATAATAGCCTCTCCCTCTTTAATGGGCCCTTTTTCCTCTACACACACTGTTACTGAACATGTAATTGAGGAGGAACAATTGGTTAAAAATGCATTAAACTGATTTTTGCCAATCCCGGGATCCCGGGATTGATATTGGATAATTCCGAAATACCGGGATTGGAAATCAGTCCCGGGATTGACATCCCTACTTCTGTGCTTCAATCTATGGCAAGAATATTGTATTGAACAATTTGTTATGTATTTTCTATTCTTATTTATTTATTATTTGCAAGGGCCTATTTGAAAACTTGACCTACTGAAGTTTTGAAGAATTCAAAATAGGCCTATATCCATCCTCGGCAAATTAAGAATCTATATACAAAATTTGAAGTTAATCAGTTTAGACGTGTTGATGCGTCATTTGTGAGTTTCCTATTCCCTACATGTATAAATCGATTCTTTCCTTAATTATATTAGAGATGTAATGGCATTTTGATTCATAATATAATATTCCAGTTGATGTGTGCAGAAATACTTTTTCATCAGAAATATTAAAATAAAATAATTCAGTACACATTATAATAATGATACAGTACGATTACAATAATGCCATACATTACATTACATTGTTAATAAGGATGGGAAACACTCAAATATTACTTTTTTTACTCATTCATTATCACTCCTCAGTGCCTCAAAGGATTCGTATTTTTTAATTATTGTAAAACATCCAGCGAAGTCGATGAAAGGACCACTTGAAGTGAATCGGTTCCATTAGATATACATGTATGAGTTGAGTATGTTAGTTCATAAAACATTCCAAGAACCAGAAGATTTCAATCTTTCACAGTGTTTTGGCTATGTCAGTTGGGTAACACGAAGGTTCAACTTATGGAATTGCTTGAGAATTCTTCATAGTATCCAACTTAAACCAATTAGATACCCTCCCATCAACACCCTGTTAAACCCAATTAAAATTCACATTCTCAAACCCGACTAGCATGACGAAAAATACTTAGACTGTATTGAATCAAGAAATTTCTTCCAGTAGCCATCAGAGGAAGGTAGTTTCTCACCCTTCTTTCGACACGCGTATGGTTTGAGTTTCCTGCACCAGCCACCAACCCTCAACCATTTCTTCTTATTTTTCTCTGGAACTTTTTCTTTCCGCTGATGCAGCTGTTGATTTCACCCCCGCTCAAGACAACTGGTATACCTCTTCAAGATGTGTTGGTTTCATTTATGAGTTCTGAAGATGGTTGAGTAAGTTAATGTTTTGAGAATCCAGCATATTCTACCACTCTCCTCTAACAGGAATAAGTTAAAATTCTATTTTCCTGCCATATACTACAAATTTCAATTTGTTATCAATACTCTTCATTGGTGAGTAAAGAAAAGCCATCCATCCACTGTTAACCCCTCCATTCAATACATTCTCTGTTCACAAATATATTGCATTTTTTCTGAGGATGTAAAAATAAATTAATACTTCATTGAAGGTCAACAATGTTACATTTTTCAAGTAACATTTCAAGATGATTCTCCTCATAGTTTAATACATCATCGTTCTATAATAATGTGACTGGTACAGCACATGAAATAAGATACAATTTTCTCTTCACAAATTATTTGACCCCTCTATGATTAAGCACAGAAGAACTTCTCTCGCATATTGAGAAGACACGAAAATTTAGTTCAAATATTCTACCAGAATCGATGTTTCCCGTTGGCTATCGAAATCCACACCCCTGTTCTATAGAGGGTTATTTCTTATTATCGCCAGCGCCTCCTCAATGCGAAATTCCAACCGTCTATAATAGCCATATCCTTCCATGCTGAAATAGCGGGCGTTTAGAATGGGGCGTATCATCTTACAATCAACAAAGGACGGATCTTCCCAATTTCTACAAGGGCTTGAACAATAATAATATGGATTTAACAATGGAGCGGCATTTGCGGAATGAATTGCCGATTTTAGAAAGGAGAAGGGAAGAAGTGGATTATTGGATTTGGAGGACAACAGACAGTAGTAGAAGTAGTAGGCCTAGTGGGGTCAAATGATCAAATATCAATGGATCACTGGACCAACTCCTTCTTCATCTTCGAATAACAAGAAGAAGAAGAAGAAGAGGAAGGAGAAGAAGAAGAAGAAGAAGAAGAAGAAGAAGAAGAAGAAGAAGAAGAAATGAGTGTGTAGAAGGGAAGCAGAGTCCTTATCCTTGATGGATGACAATCGATTTGCAGAGTGAGGGCGTGCCACAGGCCTCACAGCCTCACAGCATCACGCATCACAGTAGTAGCAAGAAAGGGAGGATTGCTTTAATCAAGGCCCTCCAACAACTCTGCAAGCTATTAAGACTGCCTGTCAATCATTCGTGGACCTCATTCATCAAACCTCATTTTTGCCTTTGTTCGCCCTTTCATTTCACGTTTCCTACCTTTTTTTCGATTCTAGCACTGAGTTTCCATCAACGAAAGGAAGAGATTGGAGTGGGAAGGCTTACTCACTTATTTTCTGCATGCTGGAAAACTTTTTCCAAAAATTCTCCTTAATTAAAAAGTTATTTTTTGAATCAGCTTTGTTACTTACTAATGGAAAAGTGATCGAAAAGTCAGTATTGAAAGCGCATGATATAAGCAATGCACTTCCCACCATTCCAATACTCAGTTTTATATTATCTCTCAATATCGGGGACCGAGCTTCGCTCTGGAGTACAAAAGCATAAAAAAATTATTAGGAAAGAAGAAATTATAATAACATTCATACAGAAATGTTCTATCCAATCACAGTAAATTGAGATTAATTCCCCAGAGGAATGCAAAAATTTCCCTCACAAAGGCCCAGTTGTACAAAAGCCGGTTGAATTTTAATCCTGAATAACTTCACGTGAACCAACTCAGAGAAGACCATTCCAAAAAGATGAATCTACTGGGATTAATCAGGATTGAAAATAACCCGGCTTTTTTGCAACCGGCACTAAATACCTGATTGAATGATTACAAAAGTTCAACAGCTGAGACATAATTTTGACACAATCCCACACACATGAACTCGCTCACTCACTTCCATCACCAACAGACGACAAAATAATTATTATCAGCTGTTTTCCCAATGATGAATAATAATAATTATCCTTTTAATGTCCTTCAGCCAGTTTTCCCAAGGATGAGACCTAGTGCAATCGAATCTTTATATTATAAACCTACTATGTTCTGAATTTCGTAAGAATCGTTAAAGCCGTTTTCGAGATCCGGTGAAATACGAACATTTATAAATATCTAAACATATAAACAGAAGTTGCTCGTTTAATAGTATAGTATTCTCTCTCCTTAATAATATTAGAAACAAACAATATATATATTACAAAAAATATTTCACGAATAATATCAGAGACAAACGGAAATTTATATCAAACGAATAAAAGTATTCTTTTCTCTATGATATTCATGTTCCACGGTAAACATAGAAAAACTTTTTATCGTTCTCTTGTAGATACTTTTTTTTGTTAATAATTTTTTTCAAGGAAATTTGTGTACATTTAGGTTTCTAGTTCCATGAACACCAACCAGGAATTCATAACAAATCACTAGTGAATATCGGGAAACCGAGCTTCGCTCGTTATTTATTTATTGATAAACAGAACACAATTCTTCAAAATGATTGGGGAAGGACTAACAGGCACAGCCCAAAACTGTATCTTCCCCGAATTTTGATGTATACACAATAAATGGTCCAAAAAGTAGGTTATGTTCCATACACTTGAATTCAGGTCCAATTTTCATTCCAAATATTTGAAAACAGAAAAGATTCAATTTAGATTGTCTACAAACCAAATTGAATAACAAAATAACACTCACTAATCACTTAAAATTGTAAAATAATGATTGAATTAGAATATTATGATATACCATGGAATGTCAACGAATCAGATTATTTTTATCGAGTCTACTAAAATTTCTAGATTTCTCGCGAGATACGGTAAGCTGATTACACAGCTGATCTCCCACACAGGCACACGCATCTTCTGTTATCGACAGACGATGAAATTATCATCTGTTTTTCCAAGGATAAATAATTATTATCCTTTTCATGTCCTTCAGCGAGTTTTCCCAGGGATGAGACCTAGTGCAATCGAATTTTGATACAAACCTACTATGTTCCAAATTTCGTGAAAATCGTTAGAGCCGTTTTCGAGATCCGTTGGACATACATAACCAGGTAACCAAATATTCAGATATTCAGATATCCACATATCCAGATAACCATATACAGGAATTGCTCGCCTAATGTAATAGGATATTGTATTGTAATAATTAAGAATCTGTTATAAACGTTTTTGATAGACTTCATAATCTATTTACACTTCTCAGTATAAAATCCATTCAGAGCCTCTAATACCGATACTAACTCTTTGTTAAGATCAACTTTGATGTTACCAGTGGATGTCAATCTAAAAGTGCGCACAGAATTCGCTCTGCTCCGCAATTGAACGTCACTCGAGCAGATTGATTGATGATCGACCGGGGAGCAAGAGTGGAACGCGAGAAGAGCTAACATCTCCCGTAACGTTCATGATCGGAGCAATCGGGGAGCGAGTGCGGAGCGTGCGTGGAGCGAGTGCGGCGCGTGCGCGGAGCGTGTTGGAGGCGCGTATATTTTTACGCACCTCAAGAGTTGAATCTTATCTAATTGGGTGTTAATAAAAGCACAATATCTATAATTTGATAAAATAACTTGTTCTACATGAATGCCTAGTCATGCACAAATTCGTAGATTTTAAATAAAAAATCACAAATGCACACTATACTAAAGAACCTATTTATGTATGTGTATAATACGTTTACTAATATATGTGTGCTCATTACATTTGGTCCACTTCACTCCACACCTTCGACTACATTCTGCAAATGATTACATCTCCGGAATGCGTTTAATTACGTAGCATAACATATGATACTACATAAATCTACATCCCAGCATCATTAATGCTGAGGGGTTTGGCTAGCATATAATGCCAGAGGACAAATAAGGGCCCTATGAATTACTAGTGTTCAATCCTTCCCATTTAACTCGGGGCACCAAGCATTCAACAGATCCCGTGATGCTCTGTGGAATCACAAACTGAGTTGACGACTTGAACGTAATAAGTTTATGATAATTTCATAGAATAAATCACTTTTACGATACAATACATCACTGAGCACAATTAATAACAAAGTCACTCTGAAGTTGATTTACAAGGTACAAGTACTCATGAAACAGTAACACTTTCCATTATGTTGGCTGTGCAGTCATATTTCATTAATTTCCTCAATTGTGTAACTATAATGTACAACTAATCTACAAATGATTTGTAGGTTATTTTGTGAGTAATTACCAAGTGTTGTGGACTAATTTATAGTTCTAGTATTTGATGGATGATGTGATTGGGTGTGGGAGTGTTCAACTATATGCGTTAAACTATAATTTTTTGTGTTCTGAAATGTTATTGTGTAAAAAATCTGGTGTGGCGCACTCACACAACTTTCCTTGCCGTTATGAAAATTTATCACCTGACGCTAGTGTTCCCGCGCATCTCAAGTCTACTATTCAAAGATCCAAGCCAGCTGGTGACAGGACAATAAGGCTGGAGACACACGAAGTTTGCTATCTCTTCATTGTGAATGATTTAATAGAAACAGTTGCCAACAGTTTGTAATTGAAATAATTACATTTTCTCGAATTTCGAGCTTATTTTCAATTTTAGGTGAAAATGTTACTGAACATTAATTGAAGAAATTTTCATGCTCAATCTTTTCCACTTGGAATTTTTTGTTTAAATTGTATCTAGAGCCTGGTAATTGGGAATCTAAAATCAAACTTTGCATAGATGGGGAGGAGCTCCTGAAATTTTTACAGATCTGGGACTTGTGGCAGTTGATGGAGCTTATCAATGACTATTTTAAGTATAAATTTGATCAGAATCGTTGGAGCCGTTTTCGAGAAAATCGCGAAAAACCCTGTTTTTGACAACATTTTCACCATTTTATCCGCCATCTTGAATTGCATTTGATCGAAATTGTTCATGTCGGATCCTTATATTGTAAGGACCTTAAGTTCCAAATTTCAAGTCATTCCGTTAATTGGGAGATGAGATATCGTGTACACAGACGCACATACACTCATACACACACACACACACACACACACACACACACACACACACACACACACACACACACACACACACACACACACACACACACACACACACACACACACACACACATACATACCAATACCCAAAAACCACTTTTTTGGACTCAGGGGACCTTGAAACGTATAGAAATTTGCAAATTAAGTTACCTTAATTTTTTATCATACTTTCATCGGAAATCAATACTTTCCTTACCTATGGTAATATTGCAAGGAAAGTAAAAATTCGAATTTCACTACTGTGAATAATGTCAATAAAATCCCTTGTATTATTCGTAGTCCCCGATCTAAATATAAATGATCACACAATTATTGAATATCTAATATGTGGATATGTGTCAAGATGCAATTATTTGTTAAGTTATTACGTATTATCTATTATAACTCTATTAATGAGTTTGAAGTCTGTCAACTAGTCTATTACTCAAGTTATGAGGCACTTTTGATTTACATGCAAATAAATTGCCCCAGTAATTGATCATGCAGTACGTATGGTATGAATTTTCCACACAAAGTATAAAAATATTTGTTATTATTCCTCTTCTGTCTCCATCACATAACAGAGGGAGTTGATGGGAAACTGATCATTCAAACAATCTTCACATGTATTTTAAATAGAGTTTTATTATTAATAGAGACGTTGACCCACTTTTCGTGCTTCAAATATTCCACTCTTGTCGTCATCTCCTCCTTATTCATTTATTCCTCCATCATTTTCTCTCTTCTCCTTCTCTCATCCTCTCCTTCTCCAACTACTGTCATCTACGTCACTAAATAGCAGCCAAGTTGAGCACTTCAGACTGCAAAAACTCCACTCCACTCTTCCTTTCATGAAGGACGGTTGCCAATTCACTAGAACTGTTTACAAACGTTTCGGCAAGCGCTATTTCCAGAAGACTCGAAGTGACAGTATTCTTTTTCTTCTTATTGCTCCCCCAATTCAACTAAACTGATTCGATGTATGGATTCATATAGATTCAACTGATTTGCAACCGTGCATAAACTTAACTGAACATGGGTTTCAATTTCATGTGAAATCACTGACTCAGTAATCAATTATGACTCAGTTTATCAATCTATGTGAGGCGTTTTGCTAATCGATGTTTGCAGTTTTAACATTGGAAATTATCAATCTGCTTGTAATTTAGAATTCATTTGAGTGATCTAAAATTAATTTTGATAACATAAGTTACTCCATTTTCACATTGAATGATTACGATTCCATTCTACAAATGTTAATAAGAGTTGTGAAAACATATTAAATAGAAAGATTTGTAGTTTTTGTGTTATTTTGAAGGTTATGCTGTAGTGGACGTTCTGACGGTGCATTTTGATACCGATACAAAACTTCATTAATTGAAATGAATTACTAGGTCTCAGACAGAAAAACAAAAATATCGTCACCAATGGTGTTATCAATCGAAGATATAGATAAGACGATAACGACTAGAAAGGCTAAGATTATGGCTAACAATTTGAAATGAAAATCAATTTCTCAATTATTCAATAAAATAATAATATTGTATGAATTTGAGGTTAGGTTCTACGCTTGTCGGCAATGTCAGTAACGATCAAGCCGAACATCTACAATTTAATCAGATACTCGCTAGCAAAATAATTGCATCTAGGTAGCATACGTTAAGAGCAATGTTATAATTCGGAAAAAGGGCTGAAACAGGCACTTCGTTCTAGCGTGTTTCGGACGCTATTTTCCAACCGATAATCATGAAAATGGTACCAAATTGTTCAGAAAGATTTGGACATCTGGCGCCGTACCGCCAAATTCCAATTTTCCAACTATAAAATGACTTTAAAATTCGATGAACTTGGAGAAAATTTGGCAAAGTTTGACGTTCAATCGGAAAAAATTGATGAGTGATATCAAAATTTGGCGGTACGGCGCCAGATGTCCAAATCTTTCTGAACAATTTGGTACTATTTTCATGATTATCGGTTGGAAAATAGCGTCCGAAACACGCTAGAACGAAGTACCTGCAAAGAACTCTGAATCGAGAAAGCTTCAATTCCCTACTAGCCTTTCGAAAAAGTGTGGTCGAACTCACTAACACAGTCCCAACTTCTATGATTGTGAGTACACGCACTCACACCGGAGAACCGGAAAACTGGTTTTCGGTTGTCGAAGCAATTGATTGTTTTTGTTCAATGAGATAATATTGCCTGTCTTCTTGTCTGTGCTATTGTGTTTTATGTTATATACTATATTCATATAATTATGCTCTATTATTCTATATGCTTATACAGTAGTTTGACATCCATATTATTATTTATTCCCATTCCATTTCAATATCACATAAAATCTGTACTATATTCTATTTGTACAGCTATTTTGGAGACATGGTTCATTCTTCTCTCATCGAATTCTTTATTATCCATGTTGGGCCATGCATGGCAATTCAAATTCAACCCAAGAACTTTACATGAAACTACCCGGGAAAAATTTAGTTTTGGAGAGATCAAGTTTTACATGTTTTTTCTTATACTGTAATTAGAAAACAACCAATCATTCCTAAATTCTCGAAAAAAGTAAGTTATTGGATAATATGAATGAATATATTTCGTTCATGCTTCAACGAAAATTTCTGCAATAAAAAAATACTTTTAGTATACTGCAAGATTTCCAAGATAAGCCAATTCTCTGTTCACTTTTTTTATTTACATTACTTTCTTTGAAGTGGTAATAGGGTACAAGTATTCAATTGGAAGAAAGGTGAAATGCAAAAACTAATGTACAGTATGACACTGTACATTGTCATTGTCCAGGAGTGGTAACGTTGTGGGGGGGGGAGATTGCGCAGACTGCGTCCTTGTCATTGTAGTGAGGGGGGGTTTCCAATAGGGTCAATATTGTAACGACTGACGATCTTCTTGTTTGGAATGTTTTCTGAATCGTGCAGAATCACAAATACTTTGCTTCTGAATAAAATTATGCTTATATGAATCATAACTTTTTTTGGGTTTAGGCGCCTGCTGGCGCCTGCGCGGTAGATTCTATTAAATTCATAATTGACCAGAAATGAATTCGATTGTTTATAAAATAGAAAAATAGACAGTTATCAACTGTCCATTGTTCAGTTGTTTACAGGCCGTTGTACATGGTGATCTGCACTTGTTTTGGTGAATCAGGAATTAGGTACTTCTCGTAATATTTGCTACCGTATATTAGCCCAGTTCTGAATCGTGCTAATACAGTCACAAGTACTTTGCTTCTGAATAAAACTATGCTTATGAATCATTGTAGCGTTATAATATTTAGCGTTGTTGTATGATTTGAATTGTTGTGCCCTGTTAATTATTTATTTATTTATTAGATTACCACAAACAATATAATGATCGGGAAAGATCAACAGGTTATTGCCCAAAACTTTTTCAATTTCCTAATTCAGTTTCAAATTGTGCAAATATTATACATAGGTTATGTCCATTTCAATTTTCTACACCAAATCACAATCTGAGAGTATAGATTAGAATAAAACAAACAATTTTAAATTTTGATAGATTGATAGTGAAACTTTTGTAAAAACATGAAAAAAAACTTTAAATTCACAAAATAAAGAATAAAACCACTTAAATTTTGAGCTCGAAAATATAACGTTCACCTTAGCTATATAACAGCTGTTTCATGTTATCATGGATAATAAAAACCAATTTGATTCATTATATTATTGGAATCATTTTTTGTTTGTGATTTTCCCTGATAATATACATAAATACATTGAAATATTTGATCCTGTACTCCAAACAATATTATTACTGGAAAAATTAATTCCTATCTAGAATCAAAATAAATATATTTAAATCTCAAGAATGAAGAATCATGATTTTTATTTGTCTATGCATAAACCATTTTATTAACAGCCTTCAGCACTTACTGTAGGTATCTATATAATACTAGTCGTCAGGCTCGCTTTGCTCGCCATATCCGTTTAGCCAGACATTTAGTCTGTACCCCCGACTGGATCGTCCTAACATATGATAAAAATGCACAAATGAAAAATGCAGGCGAGCGAAACGAGCCTGCTGATCAATTGTAGACTTCCCCTGTCGAAAACCAGCCTGGTAATCTCCCACTATATTCTCCGCAAATGGCCTCAAGCGCTCAAACAGAACATTTGAAAAAATTTTATATCCAATGTTGAGTAAAGTAATGCCCCTATAGTTCTCACAGCTCATCAGGTCTCCTTTTTTATGGATAGGGAATATCAACCCCGTGTTCCAGTCATCCGGCATGCATTCTTCCTCCCATACTTTGCATACAATTCTGTGCATATTTTTTAGCAGGTGTTCCCCGCCATACTTGAAGAATTCTCCAGGCAACCCATCCTTTCCAGGTGCTCGGCCATTCTTCAACCTTTTAATTGCACTGCGGACTTCCTCATGTGATGGCGTTGCTTGATGTTCATGGTGACAAGCCACCCTTTGCTGCCGCTCAGTCTGGTCACTTGAGGTTAATCTATTTAAGGCTATTTGAAAATGCTCTTTCCATCTATCCAGTACTTCAGCTTTCTCACTTATTATATTTCCATCCTTATCCTTACAGAGATTTGTTCTAGGTATATATCCTTTCCTTTGCCTGTTTGCTTCATAGTAGAATTTTTTTGTCTCATTGCTATTGTTCAAGGCTTCCAGCTGTGATATATTTTGCTCTTCAAATCTCCTTTTTTTCAACCTGTGCACTCTCTTCTCTACCCTACGTAGCTCTCTATAGTGCTCCATGGCTGTCCTTGTCCTTTGACCTTGCTGAAGTCTTCTATATGCCTTATTTTTTTCCTCAGTTACATCCCGACATTCCTGGTCAAACCATTTGCTTGTCTGTGTTCTCCCTTGGAATCCAAGGATTTCTGTTCCAACATTCCTCAGGGTTTCTTGGCACTTACTCCACATTTCTGATATTGTCCCCCCATCTTCAAGCTGTAGGTTTTCTCTTATATATTCATGAACTTGGCCAGCAGTTTGCTCATTTTGTAATTTCGAAACATCAAATTTCCTTTGCCTTTCATGAGATGCCTTTTTGACATTACACAGCCTAGCTCTAAGGGTTGCACCCACCAAGTAGTGGTCTGAATCCACATTTGCTCCCCTAAAGGTTCTGACATTTAGTAAATTCGTCACATGTCTAGCATCCATGAGTACATGATCAATTTGGTTGAATGTCGTATTATCTGGCGAGCACCAAGTTGCCTTGTGTATATTTCTGCGCTCAAACATGGTGCTTCCAACAACCATTCTCTGGGATGCAGCAAAGTCAATTAGTCTCACCCCGTTATCATTTGATTCTGAATGGAGGCTGTGTTTTCCTATTTGTCGGTGGTAGCAAGGCTCCCTCCCAATCTTGGCATTCATGTCACCAATAACAATTTTTATGTCATTCTGCGGGCACCGATGATATACTCTCTCCAAAGTTTCATAAAAAACATCCTTTTCCTCCTCTTCCTTATCCTCTGTAGGCGCATGCACATTTATGATGCTTATATTGAAAAATTTCTGCCTGACTCTAAGCACACATATTCTCTCACTCACAGGGGTGAATCCTATGATCCTTTGCCTCATCCTCTCACCGACAACAAAGCCCGTACCAAACATGTGAATTGATTTGTGTGAGCTGTAATAAAAATCATGCTTTTTTTGTGCAGTACACCCCTACCAATGAATCTAGTCTCCTGAATTGCAGCAATATCCACCTTATATTTCGTCAATTCTTCCAATAAACCCTGTAGTGCATTACTTCTATAAAGGGTTCTAACATTCCAAGTAAAAATCCGTAAATCCGTGTCCTTTCTCATTTGTTCAATCCGTTTCCTTTTATTAGTCCGATTATCCAGTCCATTCCGAGGCTCTTTTTGAGGTTTCCTAACGTGATTTTTTTTAAAGGGTGGGGTTGTTGGCCCCACGCCCAACCCCCAACTTGGAGGACCAGGTCATTTGTTCGGGTTTCCCTCCCTAGCCTTTGAAGTTCCATTGAACTCCGTCTGCAAGGCAGCAGTGTTGTTGCTGGTTTTGGTCCGCCCCGGGTATTTCATTTCCCCGGTACCACCTATATCTAGGAGGCATTCCCCTATCCGCCACCTGGGGAGGCGCCCGCTAGGAGACCAGCAACTCCCACGGGTTGAGAATTTATATTTAAAGTATTATTTCAAATATTATTGGAATATTGAATCATAAAATTCTAATTCGATAAGCAGAAGCGAGTCGAATAATTGAGCTGAATAGGAATCTGTAAAATGTATGCTGATATAAAAATCTGGTGTGGCGCACTCACACAACTCTCCTTGCCGTTATGAAAATTGATCACCTGACGCTAGTGTTCACGCGCATCTCAAGTCTACTTATACACAAAGATCTGAGCCAGCTGGTGACAGGACAATAACGCTGGAGACAGACGAGGTCTGCTATCTCTTCATAGTGAATCATTTAATAGAACCAACAGTTTGTAATATTTATCCAATTATTGGATAATCACATTTTCTCGAATTTCGAGCTTATTTTCAATTTTAAGTAAAAATGTTACTGAACATTAACTTTAGAGATTTTCATACTCAATCTTTTCCACTCAAAATTTTTCGTTTAATTTGTATCTGAAGCCTGATAATTAAAAATCAAAAATGAAACTTTGCATAGATGGGGCGGAGCACCTGAAATTTTTACAGATATGGAACTTATGGCAATTGATAGAGCTTATCAATGTCTATTTCAGGTATGAATTTAATCAAAGTCATTGGAGCCATTTTCGAGAAAATCGCAAAAAACGTTGTTTTGACAACATTTTTGCCATTTTAGCCGCCATCTTGAATTGCATTTGATCGAAATTGTTCGTGACGGATCCATATTTTTTGTAACGACCTTAAGTTCCAAATTTCAAGTCATTCCGTTAATTGGGAGATGAGATATCGTGTACACAGACGCACATACACACACACACACACACACACACACACACACACACACACACACACACACACACACACACACACACACATACACACATACAGACCAATACCCAAAAACCACTATTTTGGACTCAGAGGACCTTGAAACGTATAGAAATTCAGAAATTGGGGTACCTTAAATTTTTTTGGAAAGCAATACTTTCCTTACCTATGGTAATAGGGCAAGGAAAGTAAAAATCATGGAAGTTATTATTGATTTTATTGTAATTATTTCATTGATTGAATGGTCTTCTTTTCATTTTTAATCCTGTCTTCATGCATGACCAATCTTGTACTAGTATTTGTCATTATCATTATTGACAAATTAATAGAATTATCAACCAACTGTATTCTTCATCGAATAAGTTGGATTAATCAGCGATAAACAGTACCGATCATTAAATCTTCAGAAATAATACGTTCTCAAGATTTATTTAAATGGTTCAACCCATTCACTGAAATCAAACAGACTGAAATACAAGCTCTTAGTATTAAGTCGAAGCAGTATTACAACCTTTTCTGCATCTATAATATATTGTGGAGCCAATCAATGCGGCGGTAAAGATAGCCGATTAATAAAGCAGCAGCAGTTTGCAGCAAATGATAGCAGAATTTGGTATAAGCTCCTCGAATAGCTGGTGAGGATCATATGTAATTTTTATTTCTGCAGGTGCCAAAATATCAAAAATATTCAAATATCACATGCTCTACCGACAGACTGCCAGTTGGGCATATGTAAACCCAAAAGGACGTTACAACGTCCATATTGAATGAAAACGACTGGATGTTGACAATCCAATCAAACTGTTTCAAAAAATTAGTAGATTTGGCAATGAAAAGTCTATTTCATTTAAAAGGCTGTGCAAAGGCTAAAAATAAACTTTCCACTCGTGATATTTTTCCTAGTTTTTCGATTTGTATAATCATCAAGCTATCAAAATGAAAAAGTTTTCTCAGGAAAACATTTTTTTCTGATCATTACTTTTTGAGATATGAGCGCCTATAAAGTTTAAATTTTTGGGACAGAACATTTCAAATTCGGTAAGAGATAAATCCATGAGATTTAGAGGATTGATACTTCATGGTATTGTTGATCTAGTAAAACAAATATTTTCTGAAAATATCAATTTTTAAGATAGTTATTGAATTTACTAAAAATAACTTTTAGTTGAGTTATTTTTGGTAAATTGAATAACTTTTCCAAAAATTGATATTTTCAGAACATTTAGGTTCTACTAGAACAACAATTCCATGAAGAATCCATCCTCTGAATCTCATTGATTTATATCGTACCGAATTTGAAATGTTCTGTCCCAAAAATTTAAACTTTAGGCGCTCATATCTCAAAAAGTAATGATCGAAAAAAAATGTTTTCTTGTGAAAACTTTTTAATTTTGATAGCTTGATGATATACGAATCGAAAAACTTGGAAAAATATCACGAGTAGGAAGTTTATTTTTAGCCTTTGCACAGCCTTAAATATCGAGGTACCAGTTTTGTTGCTATACTATCTCATCAGTCTATGCTAAACTGAAACTGACGTAATGAGAAGCAGAATTTAAAGTGTTAAGCGAGCATCATATTGCTCCATCAGACCGGGTCGATGTCAAACGAGGCAAACGACAGAAGAGTCCTGCGACATTCGAGGCCAGCGACGGTAGAGAACTCCTGAAAAAGAGGCCTCAAATGTCGCCTGCGTTAGGCAATAGTAGAGGACTCTTCAACTTTCGTACACTCCCGACAGTCGAGGCCTACGACCGTAGAGGGCTGGAAAACAATCCTCTACTGTCGCAGGCCTCGACTGTAGTTCGTCTCAACTGTCGCGCCCCCGATTGACCTATCAAAGTCTAGACTGAACGAATGTCATTGGCATTCGATCATTCCACCCATCCATCTCACATGATTTCTACTCCCATGACAAAAATGGCATTTATTTAGTTAATCTTGAAAGGACAACCAAATCGCTTGCTCGAATTTTCCTGCTCGTTACTTTAGTTTAACTTATTGGTTTACTAGGCTAGTATTAGTCAACTTCAAACTAAAACTGGAGCTATTTTGAATCTAGTTACTCTATGGTTTGACCAGTGATTGGTACTTGTGATACAATTGAAATCGGTAGACTATCCCGATATTTTAAGGAATTTTTGCGTTCAACAACTCCGAGTCTATTTATTCGACACTGATAAATAACCACTACAATATACGCTTCTCTACTAAACATACACGTGAAAATAGATGGATCTCGGAAAAATAGAATATTCCTTGGTCTGTTACAGTTATATTACAGGATCAGCACACTTTCAAATAATCTGATATTCAAGCTCTTTTTCAAAATTTTAAAACGATCAAGGTCCCAGACATATTTTGTTCGAATTTTTTTCATAATTTTCTCTATTAACTAATGTTACTAATCTACTCTATTATATAGTAAACTATATAGTTACTATTACTACTACTATAGTATAGTAAATAGGTACTCTATACTAATACAGCTGAAACAGCATTGAATAATTTTTCATACCCTGTTTTAAAAACGACTTCCAACTTTGAAAATGGAATACCACCTACTAAACATTTACACTTTTGGGACTATGATCATTTTCCCCGTGGCCCTTAAAATTACATAGAAAGACCAAAATAATGTGAAAATCGTGAATTGGACACACCTGACAGTCGGAAGGCGTGAAAGCAGAAGTAGTGGTGACTAGCATATTCAGGTAGAAAGACAAAAAATCAGAGAAAGGAAGGGTTGACGCTTGGTTGGGGCTCATACGAAAAATAATTTATATGTTGGGGATGATAGTGCTATTTATTTAAGGTAGTGTGGGAGATAAGCAACTAGCATTTGAAACTGGACGGCTTAGCGATACATTTGATGGCAGACTCCACCATATTGTTTTCTCCTTCTATCCTTTTCATATATTCTCTCTCTTCTCAACTCTTCTTCATAGTTTCTTTTTTCTCCTTCTACCTCTTTGAACATTCTATCACTTTCTCTCCCTCTTCATTTCATGCAAGGACAAATAAATTAATAAAATCTTCTCTAATCGACATGCCTCTACTTGCTCTTCTTTATTCTTTGATTTCTTCATTTATTTTCTTTCCTCACCCAATCTTACTCCCCCACGCACATCTTTATATTGCTTATTCTCCTGATTATTTTTCTCTATCATAGATTTATTGTGATTTAATTTTGAAGGAAACCCCTTTATTGTTTTACAAAGTAGTATACAGTAATATGGACAATTTACAACTATATTTTCATTTAAACAATAAAGCCCAAAAGTATCATACTGTTAGTTTATTTCACTTACAATTCCCCACCCTTCTCGTTCTTGCTACACTTGTACCTCAAACACCAGGTACTCTTCTCCTATCGCTATTTCTACCTCCATTTATCTATTTTCACATGTTTCCAATTTCCTATTTTCTCAATCTTCCTCCCTTCTTGTTCAAAGTTCCCAGTCTGTCTAGTTTCATTTCCTGCTGCCACAGCGTACAGCTCCATCCTCAGTCTACTTCTCAATATCCCTGTCTTCCTCTTCATCCTTGTTGTTGTTGTTGTTCATTTTGATGCTCTCTCGCCTCTTCTATTACTCTCTTCTCTTTCTACTACATCCCATCCAAGGCGGTAAATCTTCAGAGCTAAGCTAAAGCTGTGATGATGTTCGGATGATATCAAGGGTTGGTTGCACCTCATATTAAAACACAATGGCCGGAAAAAGGTTGAAGTGTCTTCTTCTTTTTCGTCGTCGTCTTCTTCTTTTTTCTCCTTCTTCATCTTCTCGTTCTTATCTTCTCCCCATTCTTTATATTCCGTGTGTGCTATATGCACGTGTTCCTCCCTTCCTTCTCCCATTCACAAGTGAAAATGCGCGATCTGACTTGCAAATAAACAAAGAAACTCTAAATAGAAATACAAATTTTCATAAGAGATACAAAAGTCTCTTCAATCAGATACAAAAGTATCAGGATGACTGGAATACATGCGTTTGATTGGTTCTGACTACAATTATTACAGCAGAAGGAATTCGGGTGATACTGTATATAATTAGACTGTAATTTTACTGTATATTATTGTTCAATATAAATTTTACAAACAGGTAAAATATCAAGAATCTATGAGTGATACACAATCTTCAATAATGATTCAAAACGTTATAATATAATTGTTAAATATGAAATTAAAAATGCGCCCAAAGTAGGTATTCTAAGTGAATAATTGAGTATTTGGTGCAACTTCGTCAACACGTTGGGTATCGAGCATTACATATTCACATTACATAGAATTATTATGCTATCATAAAATGATTGGGAAAGATACTTTCTCCCTGTGATTTTATTTCATTATCATTAGGTTATAACCATACTCTTATGCTATGGTTATAGAATCTGAACACTATCCAAACTCTATAATCAAACTTTTAATGAACGTGAGGAAGAACGTTGACACTTATCATTGTAGAGAAGACATTCACAGCTACAATTCAAGGAATACGATCAGAATAGACGTGCCCTTTACAAGATTGAGCAATATTTTGACTATAGTGAGGTCCACGTTATAATGGCAGTGGTTGGAGATATGAGAATAGTGATGACGATTCTCTGCATTAATTAATTATATTTCTACACTGTCAAAAACATAATTGGCATCATTGTGGACCTAGAAAAGGATAGTACCACCGGCTTTGTCGAATGATGGACAAGGATAGCAATTCCAAAGTTGAACAAATACTGTCATTATAACGTGGACCTCACTATAGTCCTGGCCACTTATCAAAATTTTTTCAATATCCTCCCTATTAAAATCAGGGAACTACCAATATTGTTTCATTCAGGAAAAGATTGGAGAATTCAGTTCAGTGCTGAATTATCATATAATCCGGCTGAGGAATGTAAGGAATGTGAGGAATGTCGACTCCCAAAAGATTGCCGACCATCCTCGTGCCAGAGTTCGAAGAGGAGGAGGAAACAGATGACGTCACAACTATGACGAGTCAACTAACACCGGCTAAGAGCGTTGATCCAACGTCAATGACTCTCAACGTCAACAGTTCCCCAGAATCGTTTCTAAAAACGAACCAACTGAAAACTGCAACTGAGCAGTTTCCATACAACGCATGGAAAGAAGTCACTTGCCAACAAAGTGAAGAGAGAGGAAGAATGGATAAGCTGGAAAAGGAGTTGGAGAAAGCACGGTCGGAGATCAATCAGCTGAAAGAGATGTTTTCGTCAGCATCTTCAACGACACGAAAGCTCCAATCATCAGCTTCAAGTACAATGCAACCAGCATCTTCCAGAAACAACAATAAAAGTTATCCACCACCGAACTGGGAGGAAGAAGAGAAAATGGTAGCATCTGAGACTGCATGGATTCTCCCTAAACAAAAGAAGAGGAAAATCCGTGACTCACCAGAAACAATAAGGCCTGAAACTGAGTCTACAATTAGTATAAAATCGAAAGAAAAGAAAAACAAGCCACTACCAGTCATATTAAGCAATGTCCAAGAGTATTCTAAAATCAAAGAGGCATTGAAATCGAAAAATCTCAATTTCAGTGCCAATATGATGAACAACAACCAGCTGAAACCGAATGTTGAAACTGAAAAAGAATACAGAGATTTAACTAAGATGTTGAATGAAGCTAAATATGAATGGCACACGTACGAAAACAAACAAACTCGTCCAATTCGTGTCATGGCTGAAGAGCTTCACCCATCATGCGACCCAGAGGATATAAAGAACGATCTTCTAAGCAGAGGCTTTCAAATAATCAGTGCTGTCAAAAAAATGAAAATAGTAAAGAAGGATGGAAAAGAACACATTACCAGACTTCCAATGTTCATGTTAACATTCAAAAATACAGAAGATACAAAAAATATATGAAATTAAACATATTTGCTACATGAAAGTGAAAATTGAAACAATTAGGAGCAATAAAATTATTCCGCAGTGTAAACGTTGTCAGCGGTTTGGTCATACTCAGGCATACTGTCAACATGAACCTGTGTGTGTGTGAAGTGTGCTGGAAAACACTGGACTATTTCATGTACCAAGGCTAAAGAAACCCCAGCCAAATGTTTCAATTCTGCTGAGGCTCACCCAGCTAACTACAGAGGCTGTCTCATCGCTAAGGAACTTCAGAGAAAAAGAACTGAAAAATACAACATAGTTAAAAGAAGTAGCGAAGTACCACATACAACCCAACAGAGAAACTTCACTTCAAAAAAGTACACTGGAGAAATATCCTATTCCCAAGTAACGAAACCCACTCCAAGCCTACAACAGGAAAGTCAACCAAAGCAACAACAACAACAACAACAGCAACAGCAAGAACAGCAACAGCAAGAACAACAACAGGTTGATGTCAATAAGGTTTTGCAGAAACAGTTTAAACATTTTAAACAGTTTAAATATTCTTTCTGGACGACTTGACAGCTTGGAAGGGAAGAGTAAGAGTATCGAGAAGAAAACTAGAAAATGAATAATGCGAGCCAACAAGATATAAGGATTGCTACCTGGAATGCCAATGGAATAAATAATATCAATAATAATAGAAGACAAGAAATAGAAATATTTCTGAAGACACGGAATATAGATGTTTGCCTCATCTCTGAAACCCATTCAACTGACCAGACTCACTTCAAAATCAATGGATATAATATTTACGAAACTATTCATCCTCAAAATCAAGCAAGGGGTGTGCTGTAATAGTGAAGGAGAATATTATACACTATGAAGACTTCATTATTCAAAGTAATGAAATACAGCTAACTGTAGTTGGAATAGAGTCCATCAACCAGAAAATACTTGTTGGAGCTGCATATTTTCGACCATGTCACAATTTAAAGAAAAATGATAACACAAATATTCTTCTTCAGCTTGGAGATAGATTTATAGTGGGTGGAGATTTTAATGCCAAGCATAAGGATTGGGGTTCAAGACTCACAACTACCAAAGGAAAAGAACTCAGAGAGGCTATCCAGGAGCTGGGCTGCGAATTCCATTCAACAGGGACACCTACTTATTGGCCAACAGATTTGAATAAAACTCCAGATCTTCTAGATTTCTTCATAACAAAGAGAATATCCAGTAATTTTATTGACATTGAAGAGAGCTTTGATCTGGATTCGGATCATTCAGCTGTAGTTCTCACACTTAGTGAATGGATAATGAAGAAAGAAGACAGACCAATGTTAGTCAACAGAACAACAGACTGGGAAGCTTTTAAAGTGAATTTGAAGAATGAAATCAACTTGGATATTTCACTTAGAACAGCTGAGCAGTTAGATGAAGCAGCAGAAAATTTCATGTGGCAAATCCAGAAATCAGCCTGGAAAAACACCAGACAATACACTAGGAAAACAAAAGAATGCAAGTACCCCCTGGAGATTCGGCAACTTGTCTTAGAAAAACGAAGGGCAAGAAGAAGATGGCAACAAAATCGTGATCCTGCTGACAAGAATAACAAAACACAACAATTGAGAAGAGAGATAAGGAAACTAACTGAGGAATCCATTAATAACTACCTTCAAAATTTGACAGCTGATGCCAGTACAGGTTATTCATTATAGAAAGCAACAAAAAGAATTAAGTGACCAATATTACAATCCCCTCCAATTAGAAAACCAGATGGTACTTGGGCAAGAAACAACAGAGAAAAAGCAGATATATTTGCTAATCATCTGGAAGAAATCTTTCAGCCGAACAACATTCAATCTGAAATTGATCCTGAAGAAAATATAATAGATGATTTAGATACAGAAATTGATCTAGTTACTATAAATGGAGTTCAAGAAGAAATAAAATATAATCTGAATACCAAAAAAGCACCTGGATTTGATCTGATTACAGGTGAAATCATGAAGAAACTTCCAAGGAAAAGGTACTGTCATGCTTACATATTTATTCAATGCATCACTCCGATTACAACATTTTCCTACAATTTGGAAGATGGCAGGAGTCTTTATGTTGCAAAAGCCTGGGAAATGTCCACAAGAAGCAAAATCGTACCGCCCAATATCTCTTCTACCTGTAATTTCAAAGCTTTTTGAGAAATTGCTAATGAAGAGATTGACTCCCATCATAAGTAGCAGGAATATCATACCAGCCCATCAATTTGGTTTCAGGCAAAAGCATTCAACCCTGGATCAAGTACATAGAATCACCAATGTGATAGAGAATTCATTAGAAAAAAAATCTATATGCTCAGCAATCTTCCTTGATGTGGCACAGGCATTTGACAAAGTGTGGCATGAAGGACTGATCAGTAAACTTTATAGAATTCTTCCCACTCAACTTGTAAAACTTTTAAAATCATACATCACCAACAGATTATTCAGAGTGAAACAAGGTGACAACGTCTCTGAATTGAAGGAAATAAGGGCTGGAGTTCCACAAGGTAGTGTTCATGGACCAGTTCTTTATGTGCTGTACACAAGCGATCTTCCTGAATTGCATGCAGTGGCAATTGCTACTTTGGTGATGATACTGCAATACTGGCAGAAGGGGAAACAGTACAAGAAGCAGCCACAAAACTACAGAATGCTAGCAACAAATTCAGTGACTGGACCAAAAAATGGAGAATTCGATTGAATGAGATGAAGTCCATTCATATCAACTTCACAAACAGAAATATCACTGATCCGATTCGAATAAATCTAAATGGGAATGTAGTACCACACAGCAACACAGCAAAATACCTTGGAATGACTCTTGACGCCAAGTTCAAATGGAAAGAGCATATCAAGATGAAAAGGAGCGAGCTGGGACTCAAATACAGTAAAATCTATTGGCTGTTGGGCCGACAATCACATCTCTCATTGGACAACAAAATATTGATTTACAAACAAATCATAAAACCTGTCTGGCCATATGGAATTCAGCTATGAGGCTGCTCTAGAATATCTAACATCAATCAGATTCAAACATTTCAAAACAGAGTACTGCGGAACATGGTGAATGCGCCCTGGTACATAAGGAACAGCGATTTGCACCGAGATCTGCACATCCCCTATGTGACCAGTGAAATAAGACGATTGGCAGCCCATCATGAGTCACGTCTTCATCAACACGACAATAGACAGCACTGAACTCACAAGGAGGTTGAAGAGAACAAAGCCCTTCGAGTTGGTGTTGTGCTAGTGAAGTGAAAAAAGTATAGATTAAATAAATGAGTAGCGAAAGAGTTTAAAGTAGAGAAATAATTATAGATTATAACTGTAGGCATCACTGGAAGACTTCAGCAATAAAAAATAATATGTTATAATAAGAAATAAGAGAACAAAATTAATGGTTAGTCCTAGTGACTAGTTTTAATAGAAATAATAAAAAAAAAATATCTTGTATGAGGTCTGCTTTTATTAATTCTGATAGTGCATAAGATTATTATTATTAATTAGGTCTGTTTCTATCAATTCTATTAGTGCTAATTTCATTTTTTGTAATGTTCGTTTTTTTGTAATAGTATTAGTGACGTTTATCGACTTGTTATATTTTTATTGACGTTTCCTATTGCATTCTATTGCTTCAATGGAATAAAAGTATTCTTATTATTATTCTCATTCTTATTCATACATGTAATCATTGGATTCAATCATTCTATTCATTTGGATTTAATCATTCTATTGCTTCAATGGAATAAAAGTATTCTTATTATTATTCTCATTCTTATTCATACATGTAATCATTGGATCATCATTATTACATAATTAAAAAAATGTATTATACTATGATCGAATTCAATATGTTATCAATGCAAGCTTCAAAGTGACCATGATCTTTCATCTAGTACGATTTTCGTTATGCTAATGATATTAATGAGATAGTGATAGTTAGTCCTTATGAAATATTGAACGATAATAGTTAATCACTGTGACTTAATAGTTAATCATTGACTTAAACCACCCATTACCTCACTGCCAGACTTTTATTACCACCCACCAACACTCATATTATCATGATTGATAATCATAGCTGCAATATTTGGAGAACGGTTTCAAGGTTTATTCCTCAACAGCTGTACTTCCTCCAAAAGCAGAGCACGAGTTCACTGTTTTGACTCGCAGAGCTACCCTCATAAGACAAGTATGATTTATTGTCATGTATATGCGACGGCAGTGGTGAGAGGGTATATAGTATGATTCAAAAATGAAGTAGAACGGCTTGTGTGCAATTATTCAAATGCTACCACAGTGAACTGTAGAGAGCTGAAGCTATAATCTTCAGACGAATGGTGACAGAAAGGTTTTGGAGGGATAGTGACCCCGGATATATTATTTGAAGTCATCATCTAGATGACTCCAATATGAAAGAATGTGATTTTCAATAACTACATGAATTGGATTGTCTTTAGCTAAGGGTGATGCCCACATGAGCTCCAGGCTTGAGCGAGGTTTATCAATGGGAGAGAGAGATGAGTGGTCCTTCAGCTTTAGGTGGATTCCGAACCATCAGGGAGCGGTTGGGGCATACAACCTGATAGCTAAAACAGCAACTTGGAAGGCGAAATAGCATGAGAAAAACGCAGTACAAGAGGCAAGCATACTGAGACAGTTTAACTGAAAAAAGTTAAGAGTAACAACAAAAATATCCCATTAGTTTAAAGGTGACGTGTTATGTAGTATAGAGGAATAATACGCTAATTTCTCTAGCGAGTGATTAGGTATAATATTCATGAGTCCGAGTAAAAGCAGGAATACGATATCCTATCTGGGAGTAACAGAAGTGTAGATGAATTGATGTTCCTCTGTTGATTCCATAGTCTCTGAAAAGTTAAAGAGGTCTCAAGACTATTATATTGGAAAGAAAATATTAATTGATCAACCAAAATTTTCTGCTTTCCAAATAAAATCAAAACCTACAAACATAGTTTGGCACTTTTTATATGGTAGGAACCGAATGTTTGTTTGTTTGTTTATACAACAGAGACAAAAACACATCATCATAAAATGATTGGCAATGGAAAAATTGACTCATAGCCGTTACCTTGCCAATCTCGAATTTTGATTGAAAAATGGTTCAAAAGAGGTTATGAATGTGGTTAATTCCAGTATACGGTAGTTGGGGATTCATATACAACAATGATACTACTTCAAATGTTCAATTTCAAAAAGGCCTATAGTATTCTTTTGAGGTGAACGTCTATAAATGAGTTTCTGAAATATGTGTTTCATAAGTTGTTATTGCTTTGTTGGTCTGATAGTTTTCTAGTTGTGTTAGATGAGAAAATAAGTCTCCAGAGATTTCCAGAAATAGTAAAAATGACATCAGTAATGATGGAAGTCATTAGAGGGGAAAAATTTGATGTCAAACATTTGGCAAACTGAGTCCAAAATTATTGTTGTCAGATCAAAAGTTTCTCTCTCTTCCAAAGGACATGAAAGGGTGACGGTCGAAGAAGTCTAGTGTTCTGTTTTTTAAAAGGCGAGCCAAAACGACTAATCTTCTCTATCAATTATTCTTTTCTGCCTACGACATTTCTCTGAATCTCCTCCATAATTCGCATCTTGCGATTAATATGATTGCCTATCTTTGCTTTAAGATTGGGAGACGGGCTAATAATAATGCCGCTTTAATGTTAAACATTCGAGATTATAAGGCCAATGACCTGTGATGTTGAAAAATGTTATTGAATTTTTCGATTTTTCTAATAATTGTAGTATGATTCTGCTCTATTCTTTTGAGGTTTGAGCTGTCTGTTCAAATACTTTTCACATTTGTGAAAGATTTGAAATATTTTTTCCAATCTTCATATTTACTGTGATAACTAGGTATATTTGACAAATGAACCAGTTCAAAGCAGGGAAAGTTGGCATTCTGTTAGATTGTTGAGAGGGGGGGGGGGGGCAAGGAAGCTTTATAGGCAGGGACCCAAGGAAGGTACGATCTTATCAGAGAATTTATCATTTTATTACGAATCAAAAAAAAAAAAATCATTAGTTTGTAGGCTCAAATGAGACCTTAGAAATGTTTCAATCACCTTCGTTTCTTGAAGAAATTATTCATACTGCCTGTAAACAAGAAATGAAATAGATGATATGCAATGCTCTACAATGATCAAAATGAATAGAATCCTCCGATTGTTTTACTTCACGCTAAAAACTCATTTTCACGGCTGAAATCCGGCATGGGAAGCACCATTGTTTTTTCGAAAAGCTTTAGTTTTTTGCCAAAGAATTCCTTTTTTCGCTCGACTAACCCTCAAGACGGAAGAAAACATCAACGCTCCCATGTTCAAAAGAATTTGGTGTTTTTTGGGTGGAAAAAGGATATACGGGTGTCTAATGAGGTGTAGGATGACTTGCTGGGAGAGAAAAAGATAGTGATGGAGAGGAAAAGAGGAGGAATTAGAAGTAAAATAGGGAAGAACGACGCGTGCTGCAGATTTATCATTATTTGTAGACAGTATCTGCCCTAGAGGGTTGAAGGCACAAGGCCTAGGAAACAGCACTGACGAAGAGGGCTTTCAGCTTCTAATTGAGTTCAATTAGAATCAAAGCTGTTTGAGAACGTGTTTTCGATTAATTGTATTCACTCAAATTCAAATTTACTGCCTTTTCTTTTATACAATCTTCAACTATGAAAAACTTTGAATTTGCTTATAATCATATTGTTCTATTATGTACTCCCATTTCTCCTTGAAAACTG
This sequence comes from Nilaparvata lugens, assembly GCF_014356525.2. Classification (NCBI taxonomy): domain Eukaryota; kingdom Metazoa; phylum Arthropoda; class Insecta; order Hemiptera; family Delphacidae; genus Nilaparvata; species Nilaparvata lugens. Next base: position 37,371,846 of record NC_052507.1, read on the forward strand.
TTCATTATTTTTCATGAGTATAAAGTATGTTCACAAAATTTATATTTTTATTATGACAAGTATCTGAGAAAATTCAATGATTGTTACTTTAGTGAAACCGCATTCATGTTCAGTTCTTACTGTTATCACCAAATCTCACGATTAATTCACTGTAATACTTCTTGTGTCGCTTGATTATAGAATCTTGCAAGGTTGATCGGTAGATTGGACAAATAATGAAACACCCCACAAATTACCAGCTTCTACATATTTTCTTCATGCATCTGCTCAGTTCATGAAAAAAAGTAAAAAATTACTCTGGGATGATATTGATCGTCTGGAGGTCTATTTGCTGTAACTAGGCAAGGCGTACGAAATAATTCCCCTCAAGAGCTTTCTGACAAATTAGACACTTACTTCTAATTTCTAGCATGCAGCTGAATCTTTCTAATGACACCAGGGAATAGCTGATCATTAGTAACGCGCTTCTTGAGTATTTGCTTCCCAAAATTGTCGAACATTCCTTTCTATTTTCTTCTCTCTCTTCAAGCAATACTTTCAAGTAGTTTTGCTCTTCATTTCCTTAAAAATTATTTAGATTAATTTTATATCTATAGCAAGGATCATCTGGGATAGTTGAGCGATTCATCATGAAAGGCTTACCCTTACATAAATATGGTTGGGCAGGGAGGTGTGGATAATTTGAAATAACAGTTACACACTCAATTTTAAACGGAACTCGAAATTTATTTTTTTAGTGTGTATCTTAGATGTTGTCATTTCCAACATTGAAGAAGGAAAAATTAAATAATTGATTATGCACGTAAAATAGCATCTGTTTATTGCTGTCCGTTTTTGTCCATACACTCCTTTAGCCGTTGTTAGAAGTTGTCCATACTCCTCTGAAGCATTGCACGTGGTACGGGACGATGACAAACTGGGCTGACGACAAAGTGGGCTGACGACAAACTGGGCTGACGACAAAGTGGGCTACCGACAAAGTTGCCCGGCGTCAAACTGGGCTGCATTCCTTAGAGTGCCAGTTTGGCGGTGCATGCAACGACAAACTGGCACTCCTGAGATTTTGTCACTGAACGACAAAGTTGCACGCCGTCATACTGGGCTGCATTCCTTAGAGTGCCAGTTGGTGGTGCATGCAACGACAAACTGGCACTCCTGAGATTTTGTCACTGAACGACAAAGTTGCACGCCGTCAAACTGGGCTGCATTCCTTAGAGTGCCAGTTTGGCGGTGCATGCAACGACAAACTGGCACTCCTGAGATTTTGTCACTGAACGACAAAGTTGCACGCCGTCAAACTGGGCTGCATTCCTTAGAGTGCCAGTTTGGCGGTGCATGCAACGACAAACTGGCACTCCTGAGATTTTGTCACTGAACGACAAAGTTGCACGCCGTCAAACTGGGCTGCATTCCTTAGAGTGCCAGTTGGCGGTGCATGCAACGACAAACTGGCACTCCTGAGATTTTGTCACTGAACGACAAAGTTGCACGCCGTCAAACTGGGCTGCATCCTTAGAGTGCCAGTTTGGCGGTGCATGCAACGACAAACTGGCACTCCTGAGATTTTGTCACTGAACGACAAAGTTGCACGCCGTCATACTGGCTGCATTCCTTAGAGTGCCAGTTTGGCGGTGCATGCAACGACAAACTGGCACTCCTGAGATTTTGTCACTGACGACAAAGTTGCACGCCGTCAAACTGGGCTGCATTCCTTAGAGTGCCAGTTTGGCAGTGCATGCAACGACAAACTGGCACTCCTGAGATTTTGTCACTGAACGACAAAGTTGCACGCCGTCATACTGGGCTGCATTCCTTAGAGTGCCAGTTTGGCGGTGCATGCAACGTCAAACTGGCACTCCTGAGATTCTGTCACTAAACGACAAAGTTGCACGCCGTCAAACTGGGCTGCATTCCTTAGAGTGCCAGTTTGGCGGTGCATGCAACGACAAACTGGCACTCCATGTTGGTGCAAGAAGTATTTAATATATTGGAAACATGGTCACTGAGACGTTTCCAAACTAAAGTGGCGCCTTTCTCATAAAACCTTCAAGGTCTTATAATACAGAGATATTTGATTTTACTGCCTAGGAGCAGTCGTGAATCTTATTATAAGATGATTTTTATTATTTTCATGAATGAATTTTATTGGTGATTCTCCTGTATTGTAAGACTTTTGAATTGTATGGATCAGGCCCTTGATAATACTTGGACTATGCATATTTCATTGTAGATGTAATAAATCAATAAGATGTATAGTTAAGAAAATAGAAAAATAATTGTAATGAAAAATTATCTTGCCTCACTCTATGGAATAGTTATGTCAAACGTCAGAAAAAAATCATAAACTCAAGTCTTCTAATTCCAATTCTCAAGAAGTATGAAATTTCAGCAAAGCGAATACTCTAGAGATTAAGGAGACCTATGTAATGGGGAATATTGATTACAGTTTCAAGATTAGATGAGTTCCATCTCATATGGATATGGATAATGAATCAACGTGGGCGCTCTCTAGCCGACCTTGAAAAGTACACGAGCCGGACTCTGGAAGTTCATACACGTTAGTGGTGATTTTCTTCTGAGCCCAACTCGCCGGATGGGGCCTGTGAGCCCGATCCGCGAGCCGGACTCGTCCTTTAAACACAGAGGATGTTGAAGATCTGTTATAATTACGATTTCATAAAAATGAATGTTGAAAATTATGAAATTCGAGTTCGAGCAACAGTTTACCTAGCTATTATTAATATCAGGCTATATTTCACCCACCTCAACTGGTCTCAGATTTGAGTTGCCTTTAGTCTGAATTTTTACTGGTGCAGAAAGTATAATATTAAACAATAAACTATTGTAATAATTTGAATCACAATAAGAATAAGAGATTGAAAATAATTCGACTAATAAGAAGTTTTAAAATTTGAATAATAAAATGTTAGTGCTACTTGGACTTTTATCTTGTAATTTTTGTTGATAATCTGTAATCTGTTATCAAGGCATGAAGCGCCAACCACCATTTAAATGGATGTTTAATATTGTTAAATTATTAATAGGTTAGAGTTATCAATAAAAATAATACACAAAAAATTATGCCAATACAATATAATATAAAACATATATTAATATTTGGATAGTGCTTGATTTTATGAATGCGTATCCGAATTTATCAAGAAAAACCTAGGCATCATTATGGATAAAAACCTCGACTGGTCAGAACAAGTCAGTAAAACCTGTAGAAAGGTTTTCTCAGCAATGCGTTCACTTAAAAAATTGCAAGGTGTCCTTCCTAGAAGTATACGATTATTACTGGTCCAATCTTTGATTTTTCCACATCTCACGTACTGCAACTCTGTCCTCAATGACATGCAAGTTACACTCAATGATAAAATGCTGCGCTGCCAAAATTATTGTCTACGTTTTGTTTACTCTCTTGAACGCCATCAACATATTACCCCAGCACACATTGCTAGTTCTACCCTGAAGCTCCCCGATCAGAGACGTTTCAGAATAATCAAACTTGTTAGAGATAATTTAAAATATAGTTCGGGCGAAAATGTCATGGATAAGGCACTCTGTGGTCATTTTTGAGTAACAGCCGTGGAAGATGTCTCAATTTCTTCATTAGGTCTAGCATAATAAGGATCGTGATGATGATAAATTGAAATCATAGTCAAACACCTCGGAAACAAGATGGCCGCCAAAATTTTCAGGGCTTAACTATATCGCTTGTACTTCAATAGCCGTTCAAGATATTCAACCGTTTTTTCTAGACGAAAATATTTTTAAAATTTTCCTCTACAGATTTTGATTGATGATATCAATCTCTATATATAATGATGTGTAGAAATAGATAATCCATGATGACAATCTTAAAAATGTTTGTCATCATGAAAAAACAAGATGGCGGCAAAAATATGTCGATTTTCAAGAAATCATCTTTAATTCTAGTAATGTCGAGGATATTGGATCAATTAAGTCATCTGGAAGCTTCAATACAATCATACTACAATATCCGAAAGATTTATCCAATTCCACCAACTTTTACTATGGTGAATTTAACTACAAACTCTTGAAATCAGATTTTTGGCTGCCATCTTGGATTTTTCTAAGATGACAAACATTTTTGATATTGACATCATGGATAATCTATTCCCATACATCTTTACGAAGAGATTGATACCATTTTCAGGTCTGTACCTTCAAGGGGTCATGAGTTACAAGGTTTTCTATTTGTTGGGATTGGCATTTGGTGGAAAAAGCGTGTTTTCCGCTGCAAAAAGTACTCTTTTACTCTTTTTCCGATGACGCTCTAGCCGTAAAATATGGACTTACAGCCTCCAACCAGATGTAATTTTGAAGCTTTGGAAATATTCTACAAAAATGTGCCAATAATACTAGTGTTTGTCCACTGCGACTACATATACAGAGTGGAAAGTTTCTGTTTTCAACATTTTATGTTCTTCAGTATTGTATATCGTCATTATTACTTAATTAATTTCTAAAATCTTAAATAAATCCCACCCTATAACGTTTGTTTCATTTATCTATTCTGAGTTATTGAAGCAATATTGTATTCACTATTACTCATTCTAATATCATCCACCTTATTCATTAGTCCCATAATTCTAGATTCAAATCATATATTCACATGTTATAATACTCCCAACAGCTCTATTCCATCACAACCCGGTCGTGTATTTATGGGAAGGATATTATTTTATATCCTTCTTAGAGAATCGATAATTATTTGTTGAAACACCGCCGATCTATGAAGTTACATTACAATTTTATATTATTGTTATTCTAATTGCATTTAATATTTATTTTTATTGATCAATTTTTTATACTACGTCAAATTGATTGAATAATTAGCATCACCGTCATTTAATGTAAATTAGTGTATAAGCCAGTAATTATTGTAACATACATAAAATAAAGAAATCTGATCTGATAATAGATAGTAGACACAAACTGGAGTTTGGAGAGTGGTATCTCTCTAACTAGAAGACACAAACTAGAGTTTGGAGAATAGTATCTCTCTGATCGATAGTTGACACAAAATCTTGGTAAGGGATAAGGCTATTATATTATTATATTAATAAGGATATTAGGCTGCGATAAGGATGTAGGATATGGAGGATTATGGATATAAAGGAACCCGGATTTTCGGTGGGGTTCTACCACTCTAGCACCTTGGGTTGTTGGGACGCTAGGCCTGAGTAGACGAAGTATCAACATCAATACTGTATGGTTTCAACAAGATGGGGCGACCTGGATCTCCATGAGTCTCCTGGAGAGTGGAGATTGGAGATGTGGAGTGGCCTCCTCGATGACCGGACCTGTCACCTTGTGGCTTTTTTTATGGGGCTACTTAAAAGAACGTGTATGAATAAACAAACCACAAACCCTTTAAGCCCTGAGTCAAACAATAACACTGGAAATTCGAGCGGTACCACGTGCGATGCTTCAGAGGATTATGGACAACTTCTCACAACGTCTACAGGTGTGTATGGACAAAAACGGACAGATGTTATGTTTCAACATAATCAATGTTTCAATTCTTTCCTCTTCAATTTTTAAAATGGCTATATCCAAGGTACACACTAAAAAAATAAATTTTCTGTTTAGAAATTAGTTTGAAACAGTTATTTCAAATCATCAATAGCTCCCTGCCCAATCCTATATATTGGATTTTCAGAAAAATAATTCTTGAATAACAAGTTCAATACTAAGCCTCATCATGTAACGTTTTTGATAGTGATGATTTTGATCCTAATGGATCGCTTTGCCAAACGGGAAAGTAATTTTCTTATTGAAAAATGTACCGGTTTTCATAAAAATTGTTCAATTATATCACCTCTCCACGATTTGAAACATGCTGAGCATTCAAAACTTCAGCATTTTCAATCTATATTGACAGCATGGGAAATAGTATGATTTTTCTTATTCTATAATATTCACTTATGAGGTACACTTATATTAAATTATTCATTTAATAATATTATATTATAGTACTGTACTTTCCTAATGGAAACATGTTTAATGTGACCTTTTTACAACATGATTCATAGAAATATTTTTCATTCTAACTGACTAGATATAAGAAAATAATATTTTCAGTTGATAAATACAAAATATTAACCTACAGATGGAAATTACTGAGATATTGCAATTATTTAAATGCCAATGAATTAAAAATAATTATTAAACGAAAACCCAAATTAAATGCAGTGATTCACCCCGAAGACGTCTGCTACTGCAAATATTGACAACAGGGTGAATTTCCATCTAGCTGTTTACCCTGTTGTCAATATTTGCAGTAGCAGAAGTCTCCGGGGTGAATTACAGCATTTAATTTGGGTTTTCGTTTAGTAATTATTATTAAATATCAACCTTTTTGCCAGTTTCAAAATAAACTTAGTTTATCTTCTAAGGATCATAAATGAGCTTAGTTCATCAGGCCACAATTGGAAGTATAGAATTAAAACAACTCCAAGATAAGAGGTGGAAACAGAGTTGATTTGAATGATTTACTGAAAATGAAATGTTATACGGCGCGGACCCAATTTGGAAGGTTGCCACTTGGATGGAAAAATTAATTTGAAACCCCCCAGAGGAGCTTTTGTTTCGCCATTAAGCACAAACAACATCGGACAAAAGAGTCAAGTTGTGCCTCATTCATTGTTGGCAAAGATTTCGGCTAGACAGGCATGAAACAGGTGTTTTCTATATTTTTTCAATTTTGTTTTGCTGAATTATTGCTTGGGCTGTATTTTACTATCAAGAGGTTTGTTATGACTTTCAAACGACAGATTTAGAATACAGTGTTTATTACAAATAATAATTTTTATATAATACTATTTAACACAATTATAATTAATACAATATGCATAAATTATACTGTTGCATGTAGGCTATAATTAACTTCTATAATGCTATTACAAGACTTCCATAAGTATTATTCAGGAAGTCTGGAATTAGGCTAGAAATGAGTAAAGCTTCTTTTATCACCATACCAAACATTCATTTACATTGCTATTGCAACTATTAGGAAGGAGCCAGAAATGCTTCAATAATATTGATTCAGTGTTAAATTATGTCTATGTGTATAGTGTGTTATGAATTGGGAAATATTTTATTTGAAACTAGTCCAATATAAATGACAATTATTTGACAATTTTGAATTTATCATAGATCATTCTAATCCAATTCAATACCATCTAATGTACAGTAGTTTGATTTCTTCCAATGAATTGGATCGATTTGAAAATCTGTATGAGTATATTTATTCTATTATATTGCATGAGACCGTCGGGTTACACAGGAATGAATGTGCATCTTTTTGTGTATAACTATATAAAATAGAGTTGACAGTTTAGTAATAATTGAATACTGTCATAGAGTAAAGTAATCATTCAAGGTGAAGTAATTGTATAGTAATTAGTTGTCTTGTAATCATATCTTGTAGTAATCATTTGTCTCTGATACTGTACAGTGGAAATTGTAAAATTCCAGAATCTAAAATCAATAGCCTTCAAGTGTATCGATCAATCATTAGACTAACCAATTGGGCACTCGATATCATATTAGGAGGGTAATTGATAAATAGACAATTAGTTTCAGTTTATCGAATGATTTAATATTAATATATTGCTTATTCGTTGAATTGTTATTTTTTCGTGGTATTTAGACATTGGTTATTTGTCTGATAGTCCTTTACTTTCCTTGCTATGTTTCTGTAAGTGCATTGCTGGTATTGTATACTTCGGAATGGGAAAAGTAGGTAGGTATATTATGATCAAAGAGTTTCCGACGCAGACTCATCTTTCCGGTTGTGACAGTCGGCGGCACTCAGGATTAGTGAGATATCTCTCACTCTCTCTCTCTCATCGGATTTGACAATAGGGCTTTGTTGTCTAGTCCTTAATACCCTTCAAGACCCTAAAAAGCGTAGGTGATGTTGGCCAAAAAAGTGAATGAGATGGTGAGATCAGTTTATCTTGTAGTTGCTTCTCTTTCTTGATGTCTCAATCGTCAACTTGATAGGAGTTCAGCCTGTAATTATTCCAATTTGATACACATTGTAGGAATAGCTTGGTTATTTTCCGATTATTTTGGATGATTCTTGATTTAATCAAGATTTTTTTGTGAATAGATTTATATTTAACCGTTCTCTGAACTGTCTATATTGTCAACTCAGCTCAAGTCAATCCATTTCTCCACATTCATAACACTAATCCAATTAACTCACACATCACGGGAAGACGTAAAGGTAATCGCGCTTTTTTCGAATAGTGACTTGATTAATTAGATATTACCTATCTTAAATGAAAGCTGGTAAATTTCCTCTTTGAATAACCAAGTAATATTACGGTGCATCGTTTTTGCAGTTCATCTTAAATGAGTACAAAAAGGTAACATTTTTTCTAGTTATCGTTCTCATGTGGTAAACAGTCATTAATCACTGGCATTGTAATGCGCTTTATCCAGTTTAAGAGTGTGGACAGTTATTGAGTAATTAGGCATTCTTTTGACGTTTATGAAGAAATGCGTTATGTGCTGTGAGATAGACAGATATATTTAACAGGAATCACTATAGAGTCAAATGATTGAGGTAAAAAAAGAAAAAAAATTGTGGGTTTGGTACAGATATTTTTTTGGTACAGAACTTGACAGATCACCTAATTCCATATGTGTACAACATGACAATGAAAAATAGATTATATAAAACCACGTATAACGAAAATATAAATTAACGTTCTGTGTTAATGATTATTATTGTAGTACTTTAGTGACTAAACTGATCTAAACGATAAAACTGCGAGATCATTACCAAACCCTCAAGATTTCCCACTCTTTATTAGTATTAATAATAGTTAGTGCTGACCACGCTCAACATTGACTATTAAGAAATGTGAGAAGGGAGAAACTACCCCAATTTTTATGGGGCCAAACTGGCGGGGTCAAATTCGGACTTGAAACAGAGACTAGAAAATGAAACCAACTAACTGAAAATGACTAAAAATAACTTCTTGGTCGTCACTAACTTCCGGCTGGTGGAAAACGGAAGTTTCGAAAATAATCTTACATCCCCCTCCCACCATCAACTCATCTTGCCCCCTCCCCCACAACAAACAAACAGTGCACTTGACAAGAAGTAGTATTTCATTCAACAGGCAATATACTCTCTTGTTCTTCCAGGACAATACAAGCCTACTTATCCTTCTTCCGTCATTAGGCCAGACTGGCTACTTCCTTCCTGATTTCCTTCTCTTTTCACACCTAATATCTTCTAAAAAATCAGAAGACTTACGACAGGAACCAGTCAGGTGTTGAAGGGTACTGTATTATTTATAATTTAAATAAGATTTTCCTTCCACTATTCTCCCTTGCACTACTCTACAGCACTTTTTAAAATATTGTTTCTGGAATATAATGTGACTAAATATCATATAATAATCATCCTCCTTTCTCCTCTTTTTTCATTTCCCTTCCTTTCTTCACCATCTTTTTTCCTCCATTTCCTCCCTCCTATTCCTCCGCTCTCAACATTCAACCTCTCTTCATTTATATTTTCTTCTCCTTCTTCATTCATATTTTCCTCTTCTTCTTCTTCTTCTTCCTCTTCTTCTCCTGCCTTCCTTCTCCTCTTCTTTCTGTATCTCCTTCTCCTTCTCTTCCTCTTCATATTTATCCTTCAGTGATACACTTGATCTATACACTAATGAACAAAAAAAAACAGAAATAGACAATATTGAAAACACCTTTTTGTTCTTGATCCTTTCAAATTTATAGTTATTTTCTCCATCCTTCACTTCCACCTCATCCCGAACTCCTTCATTCCTTCTCTCTTTGGAAACCTGACTTTTCTCTTGCATTGCAATCAACATCCACGTTTTAATCTATTATAAATTTGAAAATAACCGGAGCAGTTCCGGTCGAGTAGCGTTGCAATAGGAAGTATTTGTTGTCGCTTGTGTCACTCAAGCCAGATCCGATATTATCTGCCTCGAAATGGAGTTTTCTCCTCGTCTTGAAGTTATGAAAAACTTGCGGTTCATTAACGTTTCCATCTGAGATTTATCTGATATTGTCCTCATGCTTAAAAGAACACTAAAGCAAGACATATTATGTCTATATATATATTGGAAATATAGCCTAGTAGTATAATAGACAAGCATTGTATTATATAAGACAAGTGCGTTACATCAGACAAATGATACAAACATCACATACATTTTTTTTGGCTCTGATAGAAACAGCTACTGGAATAGATTATAATTGTGTAGTTTGGATGGAATAGTAAAATTTATTGTAGTGTGATGTGTGAATTTTTGTATAGTTTGATTGGGTTAGCTATTTTCCAGGCAGTTATGATCAAGATCCAGAATTTCCTTCTTGATTGAGAAATAGAATCCCTTGGACAATTGCAAGGACTAACATAATGAATCGAGAAACTTCCCCCCCCCCACCCTTCCAACTCTCTTTTCCTTTCTTAGTTTTCTCTCTTTCATTCTTCATCCTCTCTATCTGTTGTTGCCTTCTGAACGTTTCAATCTTTGTTCTTCTTTTTTTAACTTTCCTTTTATTTATAAGTATTTTTATCTTGTTCCCTTCTCTCCGATGTTAGCAACAAAACATTGTGTGATTTGTATGTAGCTGTCGATTCATTTCTGTGGTGTGGTGAATTCAAAGTACGTAGCTATTGCATTCGCCGGAGCACTTCTATAGCATGTGGCATATCTAACTATTTGAAGCTCCAAAGTTAAAGTTTATACTATTGTTTGAGTGTGGTAATAACGTATATAGTAAACCCATCAACGTAATACTCAACTTATTATGGATTCACAATCATCACATCAATGCTTCAACACAAATGCAGTCACTCAACAACTGCAATGAATTTTCAATGAGAGGTGATGTTGTACAACCTTCGAATTTTGAGATGCTCCATGAAAACTACGTTCTAGTGGTCACAGTGCGGTATTCGAATCTACTCTCACAGGGAGAAAGATATATAACTTCTTAATGTATTTCAGATTAGGGGTGACCAGCTCATCCCTTCCATTAAAGCACAAGATCTCCTCCATGTGTATGGGATTCTATTGAGCCGTATGATTAAAATAAGTAACACGTTATTGAGTACGTGAAGAGACTGATCCGGAATGATATCTTGTAATCGTAATTGCGGATAATTCTATCTGCCACGAGATCATTTAACTCGCATTCGCCTTGAACCATTTTTAAACTAAGTTAAAATATTGCCTGGAACCGTGGTAAAACAGGCCATTTTTCGATTGTTTCACCATAAGTGTTTTCTGATAACTTCCTCATGAACATTATAAAAGACGTAAGTAATCTACGTATAGATTTAAAATCTATACGTATATACTAAGATCTATATTGAAAGATTTATAGATCTATGTAATGAATAGGTCAAATTATTCATTCATCTTTCCTTAATAAAAGAGCACGTTCTCTTTGAGTCTAGGGAGCTGTAATTTTTAAAGTGATCAGCATGAAAATTCATTTCTCTAAATCTAAAAATGAATGTCTGTTTGTGTGTTCGTTAATTTGTGTGTTAGTTTGTTCCCTAATAATAATTTATTAATAATTATCAATACATTTTACAGAACCATGTTTTGGAATTGCCAAAACATGATAATGATGAAATGCCAAAATGCCAAAAGATGATAATGTTTCAAGATCACAAAAATTAGCCCACATTTTCCAAGCCTGAATAGCCGAGTGCATAGAGCTTCTGATACTGATGCTTTAGATTGCAGGTTCAAATCCCGTCCCAGTCAACTTTTTTTTCTCCAAATTTTCTACTGTATTAAAGTTTTATTTTACAATATTTTTGGTTGGACTTCTATAGAAACTCTTTCTTGTGTGCTTTGTGTTTGACCTGCGATAGAATAATACACATGCAAAGAAAAATGAGTAAAGAAAGTGTTATTGATTTTAGAAACATTCAATGTGTGAAGAAAAATCTTATCAATGATTATAACAATATTTTTTGGGTATTTACCAAACTTATCTTTTGAAAGAAATTGTTAGGTCTCAGCACAAGAAGCTAGAAAATGTTGTTTTCACCAGTTACGGTATCAATTGACTAGAGATAAGATAACGGCTCTCAAGGCTGTGTTCATTAACAGCCAAATGAAAATGAAAGTCTTATTGTAATTATTTAATAATATAACTATAATAATGTTTGAGGTTAGGTTCTTTGGCATTAGCTTGTCGGCGACCTTAGTAATCGGTCGAACCATACATTTGAAAAATTAGCCAGACATCTTGTGGCAAATTAATTGCGTCTAGGCAGCATTCGCTAAGACTAGGATAAGAGGGTTTTGTACACTAAGCATGCCAAATAAATGTCACAAAAAACGATTAAGAAAACACAAAAATATTTATTATTTCATTGAGCATGAACAAAAATAATAAAAAACAAAACAAAAAGATAAAGGGAATGGAATTTATTTTTATTGAGCGCATTAATACATATTACAGTCTAGGGATGTACCAATCATAATACTGTATTTGCTCGGCGCTAAAAAGAATTTGATTCAAAATCTCCACGGTCGTTTTTAAAATTATAGAAATTTGTAAGTTGCTGTAGAAGCCACAAAACAATGTAGTTAAGATAAAAATAAAGAGTTAAAGTTGTAAATATTCAATTTTAGGTTAGTAATTTGTTATTGTATTATGAATTATTTGACAGTACTAAATTACGTCATCATGGAGTATTTAAGATCCAACAATGGGAAAGGATATTTAAATTTTATGCAAATTAAAAAAGTCGGAAGTATCGTTGAGAGAGAATAGGGGAAGACCCATACCCCACTTGCTTGCCAGAGGTCACCAGGAACACCCACCAATTATGAGAGCATTAGACTGAATCCCTTATTGTAAATTAAATAATTTTTTGCCAAAGTTTAAGTTTTGATTCATGTAATTAAAAATAAAATTCATATAACTTAGTGATGTCATAGTATGACATGAGTTGTTAAATTTGAATATTCTGGAGAGGATGACAGCAGTCCATCAGAAGAGGCTTAGGACACCGAGACGAATCCAGGCCACCATCAATAATTGTGAAAGATCTACATGTGAGTTCAATAGTTATTAAAGAGGGCCCTCAGTGCTACAAATCATTCGCAATTAAATAAAGCTAGCTCGTCAAAGGTCTATTTGAAATCAAACTTAATATTTAAATTTGCTCAGATATTCAAACTTAAGGGAAAGTCCTATTAAGAACAATTTATGAGAATTTGATATTTAAGTATGCACAGAGTAAATATTTATTAATATTTGATTTATTATATAATGCTCACTTATTAATCTTTTTTATCAGTTATTTATAAGAATTTTCTGAAGCTCATGTTCATAAGATAATTTTTTTATTTTATCCGAATTCCACCAGAGGCCGAACCCAAGACCTGAGATATTTTGATATTTTAATTTTTTCATATTGTTGGAAGTAAGATTTATAAATTTCATTCGACAAGCAATAGCAGGTCGACAACTGAGCTACAGAAATAGACAGAATATATGCTGATTAAAAGAGCACGAAATATATTTTTTAATGCTAATAAGTAAAGTAAAGCATTTTGTGAGCCATCTGTGATATTTTTTGTAATATATGTTTTCTCATATTATTTTTATATTTATCATTCTATTTTTTATCATTGCTCGTTGATATTTCATGCATATTATATATTTTTATTTTTTGAATGGTGTACCCTTCATTTATGATCCTGTCTCCATGCATGACCAATCTTGTTCTAGTCTATTTTATTTCTATTATCGACAAATTATTTAAATTATCAACCAACTATATTTTTCACTTGATAAATTGGATAAATCGGCGATATACAGCACTGATTATTAAATCTTTAGAAATACTATGTTCTCAAGATTTATTTTAATTATTCAGAACCATCGCATCCGATTTGGAAGAACCCAAGGGTCATAGTTTTAAGTTGCAGCAACTCTATAAATTAATAGAATTTATAAGGTATTCTGATAGAGTGTCGTCTTTGATTCCGCTCGGTATCATCTCGCATTGCTGACCCCTTTGTAAGATGGTGGCGAGTGGCATTGGTGTCGATACCATATTGTCTAGTACAAAATTCATAACCCTTATCTTATCTATATCTTCTGCATCTACAATAATTGCGGTGTCGTCCACATCAGTCATGAGAACTGCAAATTGATAAAGCAGCCACTGTTTGCAGCCGTTGAAAGCAGAGAATTATTTGAGCTCCTTGGAGAGCTGCTAAGAAATTTGTGGTATTTCTCTTTCAGGAGAAATTTGTGGTATTTCTCTTTTGCTCTACCGACTGCTGCCAACGTCTCACGATTCAACAGAGAAAATAAGTTTCTTCATGTATTAATAGTATTTAAGAGTTTATAAAGTGATAGAATTGCAATTGATATTATTGAAAGTCGCCGTTACTGAAGGTTGGTTTTGAAACAGCTATATCTTATATTTAAATTGAATTTAATTTCCTGGACCATCTATTGACAATCAACAACTATGAAAACATTAGATTAATCTTTGAGACACTGATTTAACCCACCTATTTTTTCAACTCAACACTTTACTGATAGATATTACTACCAATTGATTGAGAAGAATATGTTTCCGGAATAATGAATGCTGTATGACTAATCACATAGGAAGTCCGTATTGAGATGTAAATGAAAATATGGATTGTCAGATAAATTTCACCAATTAAAGTCAAGTGTGACATGAGATACATTGACTTTTTGGCGGTACGAAGTTCGCTGGGTAAGCTAGTCTCATATAAACATTAAATTCAATGTACCTGTAATACATACATAGGATAAACCAATGTTTCAAAATTCAACAATTTGGGTAGGTTTTTCCAAATACCTCAAAATGGCAGAGGTATGGGGAATGCCAAGGATCTGCGAGATTTCAAATCTGTAAGTGCCTATTCCATGAAAATTGGAACAAATGGGACGTTTTTAATGGCAATTTATGTTCATATCAACTGGAATGTTTTGTTCAGGAATTCAGGATACACTATCAATCCATACGGGTTTGAAGTGGCATCTCGACACATGTTCATATAATATAGTGGTGGTCACATTTTCGCACATCAGAAAATTATCAATCCATTGTGTCACTACTTTGTAAAATTTACAAATTTCGCCGGGTAAGCTAGTCTCATATAAACGTATTTAATAGTAGTAGCTTAAATGCTTTATGTGACAAAAAGTCTCCATTCTGAATAAACTCCTATGGTTGTGTTTGTACCCTTGAACAGAGAAATTATTAATAATATAATATGATATTATTGTGTCCACTAAACAACGGAAACCAGACAAACTGAAATTTCGCATGTCTGAGATCCTCCCGATCAGCTGATTCTCGCACATTTGAGAGATCGCACATACGAATGACACTCAGAGGTCTGCACGTGACTACACTGTCTTCTGTTTAGGAATATGAGAGTGAGCGCACTCTTCCAGCAAAACTAGCAACTTGATCGGCGTTGTTGGAAAAGAAGTACAAGATTGTTCCATCTCCACCGCTGATACTCGTAGTACGACAAATATATAAATATTATTTAATGCCACATGGAGAATGTTCATTCGCTTTAAAGCAGCTATAGAATATGAAAAATATTTCTCCTTCAATCTAGAGTAATTCAATTCACTTGGCATTTAGTTCATCTGAGATTGTTGATGGGGAAAAAACCAGATCTAGACAACTAGTTTTCCATTTTAAAGAATGTGGTAATCACAACCACGGAATAAGGAAACCAGTATTACTCTCCAACATAACCAGAAGTACTCTCTACTCCGTGTGACAATATAGGTCTACATCAGTAGTCATAAAAAGTTTCATATCGAAACATTATTAATCTGTCAAAAGATTACAAATATTGATATAAGCAAGCAAGTAGTTAGTGATTCGTAATTATATTGACAATGAAGCTGCATTCAATTCTCATGGGGTGGCAAAGTTTTGAAACCGTATATTTGCATCATGATGATCAAACATCTTGAAATACTGTAGAATAAATACAGTAACCCAATACGGCGATATTCAACTACTGATCAATTATACCCCAAGTAAACTCCACTAATCGCCATTCTATTATTGACAGAGAGTTAACTATTGTCAACAAAGGATTGGTTTGTAATTGAGTTTAGCAGATTGACATTAATTTATCCTAGCTAACTTCTCACACTATCCTTCGGCCTCATCATTTCTCTGACTTCTCTTCATTCTCCCTTTCCTCTTCTCATCTCTTCATATTATTTCTTCTTTTCTCAATCCTCTCATTTTTCCTCGACTATCACATCTTCTAGTTTCTCCCCTCTCCTTCATTCTCTCTTCTTTCCTCTATTTTCTTCTCATTTCTCACAAATTTCACCAATTCATCCTCTGTTTCTATTCTCTCTTTCCTTCTTCGTCACTCTCATTACACAATCTCCACTTCATCCTTTCTCTTTTGATCTCCTTTTAAACCTCTTAATGACAGCGTTTATAGTAATCAACTATGGTTATCAACACATAAGTTCGATTATTCGTGAGAAGAACGAATGCAGAAGAGTAATACTTAGGATGATAAAGTGAGAGAGTTGGAGATTTATAGATTGATGAAGAATATGGAAAAACGAGCAGGGAAAGGAAGAAGAAGAAGAAGAAGAGAAGAAGAAGAAGAAGAAGAAGAAGAAGAAGAAGAAGAAGAAGAAGAAGACGAAGAAGAAGAAGAAGAAGAAGAAGAAGAAGAAGAAGAAGGAGAAGAAGAAGAGGAAGAAAAAGAGAAAAGAGAAGAAAAAGGAGAAGAAGAAGAAAAAGAAAAGAAAAAGAAAAGAAAAAGAAAAAGAAAAAGAAAAAGAAAAAGAAAAAGAAAAAGAAAAAGAAAAAGAAAAGAAAAAGAAAAAGAAAAAGAAAAAGAAAAGAAAAAGAAAAGAAAAAGAAAAAGAAAAAGAAAAGAAAAAGAAAAAGAAAAAGAAAAAGAAAAGAAAAAGAAAAGAAAAAAAAGAAAAATAAAAGAAAAATAAAAGAAAAATGAAAAGAAAAAGAAAAATGAAAAGAAAAAGAAAAAGAAATGAAAAAGAAAAAGAAAAAGAAAAAGAAAAAGAAAAGAAAAAGAAAAAGAAAAAGAAAAAGAAAAGAAAAAAGAAAAAGAAAAGAAAAAAGAAAAAAAAAGAAAAAAAAGAAAAGAAAAAGAAAAAGAAAAAGAAAAAGAGAAAGAGGAAGAGAAAGAGAAAGAGAAAGAGAAAGAGAAAGGAAAAGAGAAAGAGAAAGAGAAAAAGAAAAGAAAAAAGAAAAGAAAAAGAAAAAGAGAAAGAGAAAGAGAAAAGAGAAGAGAAAGAGGAAGAGAAAAGAAAAGAGAAAGAGAAAGAGAAAGAAGAAAGAGAAGAGAAAGAGAAAAAGAAAAGAGAAAGAGAAGAAAAAGAGAAAAGAAAAGAAAGAGAAGAGAAGAGAAAGAGAAAGAGAAAGAGGAAGAGAAAGAGAAAGAGAAAGAGAAAGAGAAAGAGAAAGAGAAAGAGAAAGAGAAAGAGAAAGAGAAATAGAAAGAGAAAGAGAAAGAGAAAGAGAAAGAGAAAGAGAAAGAGAAAGAGAAAGAGAAAGAGAAAGAGAAAGAGAAAGAGAAAGAGAAAGAGAAAGAGAAAGAGAAAGAGAAAGAGAAAGAGAAAGAGAAAGAGAAAAAGAAAGAGGAAGAATAAGAAGAAAGAGAAAGAGGAAGAATAAGAAAAAAGAGATAGAGAAAGAGAAAGAAGAAGAAGAAGAGTTGTATTGTAAGAGATGTACCCAGCTTTTGAGATGGTTTGAAGAAGATAGAGGTAGAGATACCGGAAGAAAAAGTAGATAGAGGAAGTTATGACGAGAGGAGTGAAGGAGAGAGTTTAGAGGAGAAACTGAGAGTGAAAGATATAACTGGATAATAGAGGAAAAAAATAAATAGTTATTTGAGCAAGTAGCGCGCAAAGTGACAGTTTGCTGCACGGAAAGAAACGTTTTCGCCCCACCACAGAATATACAGAATGGAAACTTGTAATCAATCGCCTATCTAACCAATGCTTTTTACATGACGCCAATACTAAACACGTCACGTGACCTTGGGAAGTTCCAATCCTGGTCTTCTGATTGGCTCGTGGCAGTGAATGAGATCAATTGATCCGGATCATTGAAGTGATCCGAACCTACCATCAATACTATTACAATGCGGCGCTTCCTAACAAGATGGCGGATTTTGGCGTCAGGATATAGCCAAGTTTCCGTACTGTATGTATACTGTGGCCCCACTTGGATGTAATGAGCTGGTTTTCGTGCGTCATATGGAGGCCGAAAGTGATTGTTTTCTGACCAGGCCGGTAAAATTTTTACGGCCTAAAAAAATTTTAGTGCTGTAAAATAGCCTTGAAGTCAGCTGATTCTGATTTGATGTGAACGTGTTTACAAAATAGTTTATGAAACGGAATCGGTTTATGCTTCTAGAATTGAATAAAGTATTTTGCAATAAGATGCTATCATTTTATTTGGATGAATGAAATACAGATGAGATATATATTATAAACTATTCAAATTCGATTTTCAGAGTAGGATAGAACTTCTAACCTAAACTTCCGTTGACATTCGGGTTGGCCAAATTTCAAGTGTGCTAAAACAGCTGATCAAAAACGTTTCATTATTTGTGTTTATTATTCAATAATTAGAACATTTATAATAATATCATCTAATTGTCATTTGAAAGAATAAAAAAGTATAAACTCAACCTCCCACATAATTGAACATAATCTTTTAGGTTTTTTAGACAAATCAGAATAAAAAATAAAAATACTTCGACAATTTCCCAATATTCAGATTTGCTAGAGCTATGAGCTTCCACTTCTGCTTTCGGAAGTGCTTACTAAACAATTATTCTCATATTATATATTGTTTATTTTTCTGTGTGGCGAAAAATAGTGTTCGCACCACAGGCAAAAATGTTTTTCCGGCCCTCAATCTTTTCTAGTCCTCGGCCTACGGCCTCGGACTTGAAAACCGATTTCAAGCCGGAAAAGTCTCATTTTCGGCCCTAGGTGCGAAATATACTATTACGTATAGCCGTAGGCGAGGGCGGAATGGTTTCTTGAGTGCAGCAGAGGTACTTTGCGCACGTATTTCACATTAAATTTTTCCCTACAGTTACCATTGAATATGAGAAGTGATTGATTATGGGTAAAATGATGACTGAAATCCATCAAATGTTTGTCTGTATAATTTTGTTATTAATAACAACATTAATTTATTTTAAACTTGATAATCCAAATTGAAAATTAATAATCGATAATTTATTCAAATTAAAAATTAAATTAATCCAATTAATTTGAAAATTTGAATAATTTCGAGTGAATCTTAATTCCTAAATAATTTTTCAACCAATCAATTTATGAATGAAAAAAAAATATTTGAAATAATGAATAATTAATAATTTTCAAAATGTATAATTGAATAAGTTCTATTTGAAAATCAGAAAAATATAGATAAAACAAATTCGCATTTCAAAATACACGCCAACAATGTCAACAGCTGATTGGGATAGCTGCAAGATAATACGCAAAGTATTAAGAGTACGCAAAGTAATACTTTGTGCACTAGAGCGGAAAAGTGATTCTTTGAGTTCTGTAATCAGTGCAGGAATGGTCACTTTTCTAGGTAACTGTAGGAATATTATAGTAATAGCAAGGAAGTGAGCGAACAAAGAAGAGATTCAGGGGAACCAATAAGAAGACAGAAACGAAGAGAGTAGGATGAACTAGTGAGAAGGAAGAAGGATAAGATAGACTAGAGCAGTGAAAAAACAGAGTGGAAAATAAATGAAAGAATAAAACAACTGCACTTGTCATTTATCTCAATTTCCTGAACTGGACACTATCAATATCATACTGTACCTTAATTTCCTTTTTCTATCGTTTATTATCCGAGCAGTTAAAAGTTCTCTTTTCGGCTGCAAAATGATAAGAGGGGTGGTAAGTCAGTAGTACCACCGTGCCGATCAGATTCACTCATTCTGTCAGTATGAGTTGGATGAGAAGTTTTGGTGCTCCTTGAGAAAAGAATAGTGACAGTTTAAAGTGAGTCGTACTCTAGTGAAATGTCTAATATGGTTCGATGCGCCCCCCCCCACACAACACAAAACAAGACAATCACTCCCCAGTTGCCAGAAAGTTTTTCACCCTTCAAAAAAGCTCCAAAGATCTTGATACCGGAAAATCCATCGGGGGGAAAGTTTTCCATCTCTGGCTTCTATCTACTGCAATAGATTACTTTTTTATTCATTTATGTTGTCCTCAACACCTTGGAAGCCAACTTTTTACAACATTTTTTGTTGTCGTACTGAACCGGCTCGTGTATGAAACATGAAGGTTTGAGACTTTCCTTCACTTGTTCATACGTCCTGCTATTTCTCTAGAATTGAAACAAAACTTGGAACATGAGGGTTTGGAGCTTAAATTGGAACATGACAACATGACTCTAATGCCGGGTCTACACGACAACGATATTTGCGCAAACTTGGCTCAAAGCCAGGTTTACGCAAATCTGGCTTTGAGCCAAGTTAGATCAAACCTCTGTTCACACGACACCAACTTCAACACAAACCTGTATTATAAACTAAACCATATATATTTTATAAACTAAACCATAATATATAAATTCTATACGAAGTCTTTGAAGTGTTTATAAACTTGAGATGAATAGTAACTCAAGCCTCCTCCTTCTCCTTCTCTTCCTCTTCCTCCTCCTCCTCCTCCTCCTCCTCCTCCTCCTCCACCTCCTCAACCCTCCAACCCTCCTCCTTTCTTCCTCCTTCTCCTCCTCCTCCACCTCCTCTCCTCCTCCTCCACCTCCTCTCCTCCTCCTCCACCTCCTCTCCTCCTCCTCCTCCTCCTCCTCCTCCTCCTCCTCCTACTTCACCTCCTCAACCCTCCAACCCTCCTCCTTTCTTCCTCCTTCTCCTCCTCCTCCTCCCCCACCTACTCCTCCTTCTCCTCCTGCTTTTCCTCCGCCCCTCCTCTTCAATCTACTCTTCCTCCTCCTCCTCCACGAACTCATCCTCCACCTCCTCAACCCTCCACCCAACCTCCTACTCCTCCTGTTCTTCCTCCTCCTCTTCCTCCTCCTCCTCCTCCTCCTCCTCCTCCTCCTCCTCCTCCTCCTCCTCCTCCTCCTCCTCCTCCTCCTCCTCCTCCTCCTCCTCCTCCTTCTCCTCCTCCTCCTACTCCTCATCCCCTCCTCCCCCTTCCCTCATTCTCCTCCTCCTCCACCTCCTCTCCTCCTCCTCCTCCTCCTCCTCCACCTCCTCAACCCTCCAACCCTCCTCCTTTCTTCCTCCTTCTCCTCCTCCTCCTCCCCCCCAACCTACTCCTCCTTCTCCTCCTGCTTTTCCTCCGCCCCTCCTCTTCAATCTACTCTTCCTCCTCCTCCACGAACTCATCCTCCACCTCCTCAACCCTCCACCCAACCTCCTACTCCTCCTGTTCTTCCTTCTCCTCTTCCTCCTCCACCTTCTCCTTCTCCTCCTCCTCCTCCTTCTCCTCCTCCTCCACCTCCTCAACCCTCCAACCCTCCTCCTTTCTTCCTCCTTCTCCTCCTCCTCCTCCTCTCCTCCTCCTCCACCTACTTCTCCTCTTCCTCACCATCTCCTCATCCTCCACCTACTCCTCCTCCTCCTCCTCCTCCTTCTACTCCCACTTCTCCTGCTTCTCCTCAATAATAATAATCAAGAATACTGCTTATCAAGTGGAGAGTGAATAATATATCTATTACATTACTATAGAGTAAATAAGATAATTATCATCCATTAAAAAATATCCCTAGTTTTTGAGTATTTTTGAGAATTGACCTCGCACTTTTTTAATTTGAGGGTGCTGAATCCGAATCTGAAATCGCGAATTCTCTATCTTCATTATGAAGCTAATTAAGGTTTGATGGATAGATGAGACGTAATCGTTTCCTACAAAAATTGATGCAAACCTGGCTGAGATTGATCGAAGAAAGCACAAACCTTCAAACGTCAGAAATTTACAACGATCTCCCGTCTACACGACGCAAACTTAGCGCAAACCTGGCAGGTCTGCATGGACGTCGTGTAGACGGGAGATCGTTGTAAATTTCTGACGTTTGAAGGTTTGTGCTTCCTTCGATCAATCTCAGCCAGGTTTGCTTCAATTTTTGTAGGAAACGATTATGTCTCATCTATCCATCAAAACCTAAATCGCTTCAAAATGAAGATAAGGAATTCGCGATTCCAGAGTCGGTTTCAGCACCCTCAAATCAAATATGTGCAATTTCAATTCTTAAAAATACTCAAAAACAAGGAGGATTTTTTAATCTAGATCTCAGATGAGAAGGAAGATCTTATTCACTCTATAGTAATATATTACATGAATAATAATATATAATTACATATATTATATAGCATATTGATTGAAAATTCAACAATAACTGAAGTCAAGGTTTTTTCTCCATTTCTGAATCGAAATCCCTGAAAATCAATAAATAAATCAAAACAATTAATAACAATGAGAATCAAAACAATGAATGAAGCTATTACAACAATAATTACCGATTGATCAATGTCCATAATTATTTTCATTCGCAGAAATGCATTCAAAATGAAATGATTATTCATTAATTATGAATTTAAAGATTCCTCTATGTGAATGAAAATTTCTCTTGAAACAAAGGCTTTTTGGTCTGAAACTGGAAAATACTACCAATTATAATGAATTATGAATTCTACTTTGGGAATCTGAAAATTAATATTATTTGATAGAATTCCAAAAATACAGTATTATGAATAAAATATATACAATATGAATACAAGAGAAACTCCAACTTCTTGATCTGATCTGAATTTTAATATCAAATTATGCCGAGCACTATTTTTTAATTCAGGCCTTTTCCTAAGTTATAATATTAACTTTAATACACAATAGACTAGAGCCATTATTGTAAGTGAGTTAGCGAAGTAAATCATTTTACTATTGGTCAAATTGATTCCCTTCGCTCAATAGGAGACCTATGAATTACAATACAGTAGTGGGGCGATTCCCCAGCCGAGAGACCAGATTACGTTTCGGAGGAGACTTTGCTAGGAGCACTATGAGAGTAAAGACGTAGTCATTATGTTTCACCCTTTTTGGGCAAGTTTATAAGTTTATATTATTAGTTAATGTAGGAGTTTTATTTTTATTAAAGTTTATATTTTCTAGTAGTGCCATGTCCTGAAAAGTTTGATTGTGTTTCTTCATCATGTATGAATAATTGTTTCTTCAAATAACCGCTAAGGTACATAAAATAAGGTTAATATATAATTTAGGGAATTTAATTAATTGGAAATTTCATCAGAGTATTGTATCATCAAAGCCTGTTATTGTTCAAGTTAATAATATTGATTGAGAATAGTCGTTCTGATTATATTAGTGATGGAAGATAATTATAATAATGTTTTCTAAAGAAATACAGAGAGTAGAGAAGAAAGTTTCAGTTATGTTACATTTTAGTTATTGTTTCTGAACAAATATCATTGTAGAGAATTGCTGAAAATCAAGAAGCTTTAAATTGGAATGTAAATTTTAATATTATGTCAAGTTTGAGACTTGCTAATTCTTTATATTTTTCTGACTGTGTTTTCTCATGGTGTTGAGGCTTTTAACTGAACGCTAATTAATTAAATTATACCAGAACTTTTGAATTATTTGTGAAGGAAGATCCATTAATTCTGATACAGAAAATGAGGATTCAAATAGAATGAGAGAATTCAAATAATCTGTAATCAATAGATAACTCCTTTTCTAGCTTTTGATGAATTGTAGGAAGAGTTAGAAATTAATGCTGTAATACATTTATTTACAGCGGTTCATGTGTGAGCCCAAACCAACTTCATGTTTCACCCCTTCAAAATCCAGCTTTAAGACACAACTTCATACCATCATGGTCTCCACGAGCAAGGCATGTCGTAAGAGGTCCCGAGGGTGATACCTGACCAGAATTGACGTATCGACGTAAGGCCGTTTCGGGAGACGGAGGTTCCGCATCGCAAGATGACTTCCAGACATCATCAACTCAATTCTTAGAGGGAAACGCCAAAATAACAAAATAACATCGAAAGGAAACACAACGGAAACCATCAACAAAGTGCAGTGCAGTGAAACAAAGGGTCATACAAAAATGTCAATCAAAGTGAGGGTTTGAAATTGGTGTATGGGGCTATCGACGAAATTAGGGTTTTTTGGGTTTTTCTGTTTTGAGTTTTGTTCTGAAACTAATATTTGCAACTGATATTATTTGGTTTGGTGACGTATTAATATCTAACGTACGCATTACTATGCGCCCCCAGATCAGAGGATAAAGGTTATGTAACGTGTTAAATTTAATATGATTCTTATTCTCTTTCGTATCAATATTGTTGATATTTTGTTTGTTTTGAGATATTGTAGTGTTAAAATAGTAAACGGCGATTAAATCAGGCATGGCAAAAAACTTATTGTAGTTTTCCTGACTCTAACCTGTTCGCCTGCATGAATTGAAATAGTATAGACTCAGATTCATTATCTAGATGTGCCGGCCTACTTTAAAATTATAAAAATTTTCTTCAAAATTATTTTCATTTTATTACCTTCATAAAGATTAGGCATAATATTCTGAGTTCCTATGCAATGTAGATTAAATACGTCTATCCGGAATCTAGTTTTGAAATTATTGAGCAAATTTATCTGATACAAGAAGAAACACTGGAAGAGCAATGCTTATTACAGATATAAGCCTAAGTAGTATCCAGTCACTGTCCTCGTAAGAAATGAGTTCGCATTCACGTCATTTTGATGGAATAATGAGAAAAGAAACTATTATGCTTTGAATAAAGAATCATTCATACCATACCTGGAGGAACGCTGGAATACCTTGTTTGTAAGGAATAATTAGAATAGAAAATTGCTTCCAGTTAGTGCACTGATAAAAAGCTAGTGCTAGAATCCACGAAAGTTGAGGAATGAAAATATTTTTCTAAAAATCTCTGTAATCGCTGCTTTTTGATAGTAATCTGAAAATGTGTCTGGATTGTTTGTAGCGACTTCTTATTAGACGCAGATGCTGTCTGACATTTTTCACCTGTTATTCGCATCCGCCGCCGTTTACAGCTAGTAGGCCTATATCTCTGTAGAGCGGGCTGCTGGACTTCAACACTTTTGGGCAATGCAGCCCTACAACGGTTGTAGTTCTGTTGTAGAATAATGTTGTTGTCGTAAATTCTCTTTATTAAACACGTCAGTTGTCGACTGAACAAGTATACCGTAGTTGCAGAGGATTATTGCACAAGCTCCTATACAACGTTAGAGAACGTTGGATAAATTGGAGTTTCCTCAAGAATGGGAAAGGAAC
Source organism: Nilaparvata lugens (assembly GCF_014356525.2). Taxonomy (NCBI): domain Eukaryota; kingdom Metazoa; phylum Arthropoda; class Insecta; order Hemiptera; family Delphacidae; genus Nilaparvata; species Nilaparvata lugens. Next base: position 37,397,254 of record NC_052507.1, read on the forward strand.
GTCTTCTGTTACTGTAGAATATAGTACTATTAACTGAATCGGAGATCTATATTTGTTTCTAGAATTTATTCTAGTGAACTAAGAAGTAGCTTACGTTGTTTGGAAACACTTTGGGATGATGAAAGACAATCATAAATGTTTTCCTGATATGATAAAGGATCCGAAGTACATATAAATTCATCACAAATTATAAATCCTGGCACAAATATGGATACATTCTTTATTCTTGATTTTATTCATCAACAATTTTTTCCAGAAAATTTTCATCGTTACTATTTCCTCTTCCAATTATATTATGATCTCATTATTCTAGGCCTTTAACATAATAATGGATAATACAATTATTATTCAAAATTTAATGTGGTGGAATTGGAAGAGTCTTGGCTAGGAAGCCTGTTAAAGCACTCTACATGCATTACATTGTGAATCGATTTTCAAAATTATTAACCCATTCACAATCCTTCACTAACTTTACAATCCTTTACTGAACTATACTATGAGGTATTAGAATAATAAATATCAATAAACTCATTGGGAAAACTAATTTTTGCTCATACATTTGGGCATCTCCGGGTTTGGGTATCTACATTTGGGTATCATCCTAAATGTGGTTTCGGGGATTTTGTTATTAGTTCTGATACACAATTCAATTTTTCCAGTTATTTACTAGAATATCGAGTATAAGTGTTGGTTATTTCAACTTGGAATATCCGTAGCGTGCATAGATACATGCTTACTCGGAATCACGAATAACGCGTTGGTAGCAACGAGTCATAACTCCAATTTGGCGAGATCGCACATGATTTACCCCCATGTCAGATATAGCGCTGTGATGCTGTGTGTACGAACGTCATCTCAGCATCTCAGAGAATGATCTTTAGTAGTCTGCGTTGAAAAGGGCAGAGAAGCAAGAAAGGCAGCCAGTGAATTTAGGGGTGAATGAAGGATGATGGGAGTGGTGGTAGGTGGATGAGGATGAGGAGGGGGAAGGGTTGTCAGGAGATGCCACCGCGATGTGAGAGCTCATTTTTCAACCTCGGTTTTTGAAAGCATCGATAGGGTTTAGTCGCAGGTAATCCACAGCGCCGCATTATGCTGATAGAACAACCCCTCTTGCTCCCTTCTTGCAACCCCTCTTGCTCTTGCGTTCCTCTTCTTTGCATTACTACATCTGTCCTCTCTTTTTATGTTCATCTATCTCCTTCCGTATGCTGCCGCATCACGTGTCAAGCCAATACCATCCTGATCCGAAATTCTTCTTATTTCCTTCTTGTTTTTCTTCTTGTACTTGTTCTTGTTCCTGTCTTGTTCTTTTAATTGTTCTTGCTCTTCATTTTCTTCTTCTTCTTCTGCCGTGGCGAGAAAAACGAGCCACTTACTACATGCTGGAAGGAAACTACGAGCTCTCGTGCATCGATAGAATGCTGACGACATGGAGAGGACTTTTGCAAGTTTTTGTTTTTTATGATCCATATTGCTGATGCAATGATCCACGAGTAGGCCTATTCACTAGTATAGTGTAGTGGGGTAAATTATAAAAACTTGTAGTACCCTTCATTAAAACTTTAAAATATTTTAACGAACAGTTTCGACCATAGGTAATTTTTCAAGTTAAAAAATAAGAAATCCGCATATGAACTGTAAGATAGAGAAATGCATGATATGAGTCTGGTGAATCTACTAGAAAAATACACTGTATCATTATAATTATGCGCTGAAAATTCAGGATGAAGTGAGCTTTGAAATGACAAGAACTAATGAGGTCCTTTTTTGTGATGTTGACCAATAATGCATTTTTATTTATTATTCATTTAAAAATATCCCGAAGACTCAAGATATGTGATTGAGATCCTTCAAGCAAAATACGAACTCATACTGGACTGATTTGAAGCGAATGTATTTCCAGAAGTATTGAATAAACACCCAAGTAGCAAAACAATATTGTCTTAATATTGGAAGGAATGTTTTCCCAATATTGTTAAATATATTGTAAATGTTGGTCAATGTTGTCAAAATACTCTGACAATATCTTTATGAAACATTTTATATTTTTTTGAAAATATTATAGCAATGTTGGTACATATTGCTAAGATATTTTGACAAAATATTGGAAAATATTGTCACAATATTGAGACAACATTTTTTATAAATATTGTCCCAATATTGTGACAAAAATTATCACAACATTGTTCAATGTGTTATAAATGTTGGTCAATGTTGTCAGAATACTCTGACAATATCTTTATGAAACCTTTAATATTTTTTGAAAATATTATAGCAATGTTGGTACATATTGCTAAGATATTTTGAAAAAATATTGGAAAATATTGTCACAATATTGAGACAACATTTTTTAAAAATATTGTCTCAATATTGTGACAAAAATTATCACAACATTGTTCAATGTGTTGTAAATGTTGGTCAATGTTGTCAGAATACTCTGACAATATCTTTATGAAACCTTAAATATTTTTCCTACGATATTTGAAAATATTGGTTGATGTTGGGAAGATATTTTCCTGAAATATTGAAATATATTAACACAATATTGATATTGAACCGAATATTTTACAAAAAATTGTGGAAAAATTATCTCATAATATTGTGAGAAAAT